>NC_034410.1:2605354-2626614 GCF_002078875.1 Numida meleagris | reverse complement strand
CTCTCTCTCTTTTTATTTTTTTAAAATGAACAGCAAACATGTGTTCTCCTGATCCTAACAGTCAGAAAGTAAATGATGCTTACTGCCAGACAATCTACTATTCTGGTCCATATCCACAGCTGGTATAAATCAGCATAGTTTCCTTGAAGTCAGTGGAACTCACTGATTTATAGCAGCCAAAGAGTAGGCCCAAAGGCAGGCATCTGCTTGTCTCTCAAGCTGATGTTCCTATTGGGAACAGCAGTAATATAGGTCAGATGATCACCCGACAAGAAGTGGGAGAAGCAGCAGTAATCTCAGGAAGCAATCTCATTTTACTTTCATTTCCATCCTCTTCCACCTTTGCTTGCATCAGCTTCCCAATGGATACACACCCTTTCATTGTCCATTATATCCTTCTCTCTCCATACGGACACAACCTGCTCTGCAGCATCTTCTTGTCTTGTTTTAGCCACTCAGGTCTTAAGGCACAAGTGGAAGAACTGTCCTGCTCTATAACTGACCAAAAAAACTATCTTTAAAATGCCATTTCCATTTGAAACTATCTGACTTTCTGTTTATAACTTGTTTATATTAGAGTACAGATGTTGAGTAGCACATGAGCAGATGTGGTTTAGAGCTTTCTTTCTTTGTCCAACAGCTGACAGCACATCTGCTGTGCTGGGGACTGAAGAAGCAGAAGAATCATCTTCTGGTTGCAAACATTCTAA
The DNA here is from genome assembly GCF_002078875.1 of Numida meleagris. Classification (NCBI taxonomy): domain Eukaryota; kingdom Metazoa; phylum Chordata; class Aves; order Galliformes; family Numididae; genus Numida; species Numida meleagris. The sequence goes on along the minus strand of NC_034410.1, from coordinate 2,625,904 downwards.
AAACACTTATCCTCGGTTCTCTGGAGAGGACAACTCAAGCCGTGGCCATTTACATCTCTAAGGACAGCATTCCTTATTGGGAAAAGTTGCACAATCACTTTTGGTTGAAGAGAGAACATCCTTGACGTGCTCGCACTTAAAGATGTCTGGAGGGTTTCCACCAATAGTTGTTTTTCAAGGGAGAATTTAAGGTTAAACTCAAGGATTTATTTTATTTTGAATTGGGGAAAAAAAAAAACTATATGAGGTTGCAGGAAAGTTGAGAAACCAAATGCCTGAAAGCTGATACTGTTTGGCCCTGAATAGTTCAGTTCTAATATTCCACAAAAATATTTCATGAAAACTGTTAGCTTTTCTCAGGTCTTAATTTTCTCTGGAAGAAGAGATTCACATCATCTGTACAATGTCCTCCATTTGGTTTGAGAAGGAGTGTGGCAAATTGCTGTAAATGTAGCAAGACCAGAGGGATGGACTGACCACGGACTAGAGACATAAGGTGATGTGGCAGCATTGCCAAATTTAAATGATACATATTTTGGCCAAAATATTTCATTTTTATTTATCTTTTTCTTTTTTGTTGTTGTTGTTCTAAAGTTCTTTTTTTATTCTGTGGGAAATTTCTTGATGAGCTCTGTTCTCTTTGAAGATTATCCCAGTCCATTTCTCAAGAGAAACTTATCATATCCCAGTGATTAAGAGAATTTTACAAAATTCACAGCTAGCCCAGCCTCTTATGTTGGACTCCAGGGCAACTCTGAAATTGCTTTCTGGCACTGAGATCTGCCACTAACATCTGTTGTGAGCATGACTGAAAAACTTAAGAGCACACTCCCCTCGCTTCAAAACCTATTAATAGGAAAAAGAATTTTTGATCAAGGTTTTTTTTTGCAGCTGCTGGGACTCCAGGGATCCTCATGGAAGAGATGAATGGGGAATTTAGGGCAAGATTAATTGCTTTGATTTACAGAAGGATTTGCAGAGCATTGGATTATCTTCAATCTGCAGAATTGATCCAAGACCTCCACCCAGCAGTGGTTAGCCAAGCCTGTAGGTATTTAAAACTCATAAAATCTCCATGCTTTGCTTTAGCATTGTATGTTTAAACGAATATTTGCATTCGTAAGTGCAGAAAGCACCTTGATGAGGCTATTGCCTTCCATTTATGCTGCATTATCATGACAAAGGAAAGAGATGTCTTATGGTGAAAGAAATACCCTGATCTGTTAGGGCATTCAGGTCACTGATCGGCCTGTTTGCATAATGGAAGCCTGGACAGCAAACGCTGTGGGTCTAGAAGAGAAACAGACAGGCCGGACAATGAATAAAAATCCAAACTACTTAACTGGGATTTTTGTGCCTTGCCAGAAACCTCCCCTCCAAACAGAACGGACTCTTTATAGTAAAGGGCAAGGTACTGCGACTGTTTTGACTTTAACAGAAGTGCAAAGGATGTTTTTTTCTTTTTTTTCTGAGAAATGCTGAGACAGCTATATTGTGAATATATTTTCATAGAATCACCACGGTTGGAAAAGGCCATCCAGTCATCTAGTCCACCATCCACCTACCACCAATATTTCCCCACTAAACTACGTCCTTTAAATTATTTTGTCATGAATGTATACCAAACATATTCAGGTAATCCCTATAGGACCGTACTACTCCTTGATTTTACGAGCTTTGGCTGAGGATCCGATCATAATGATGCTTTCAGACACCTTTCTGGGTCTTCTTTACAGTTATTATGACAAGATCCCAGGCTGCATTGCAGTCCTGCAGGTTTGAATTAGTAGAACCCAGAATTTCCTGGGTCTGTGCTGCTCGCTCCAATATCAAGAAAAAAATCTGTGTTGGGGGAACATGGTGAAGTTCCTCCCTGATGTCTCTTCCAGAGAAAAGCACGTACTGCCCTCCAGATCTTATTCAATTTAATGCAGAAAAATAAATAGCAAAACCTTTTATGGGGCATGAAAACAATTCAGGATTTCAGTTATTTGCAGAAACGTCTACCTCTTTCACAGTTTGCTGGGATCTCTTAGTCTGGTCAATGTGATCCCTGGATTTTTTCTGCAGTTAACTCTTACTTGTCATGGACAGAACATGAGCGGAATGTGCATGAGAAATAGAAACTGAAAGGAAGGAAATCTCAGAAGGTGGAATTCAGCACAGGTGGATTTCATCTTATCTAGTTTGGGTGTCTGCAATGAAAATGTCTCTACGTAAGCTGCTCCATCCGTGGTCCTTCCATGTTCAACAGAGATCCAGTCAACAAGGAAGGTGAACCACTTACCTGGCTGAACTGATTGAGGAGTTCAATAGGTTGATAAATTGCTGTAAGACACTTCTTTCACAGGTGATCATGCAAAAATATGCATTGGAACTGTTGAGCTCCATCAGAGTGGGGCTGTGGCTGTGGTGAACTGGAAAGAATTGGCAGAACCAGGTCTCAGTCCACCTTCTCATGGAAAGAAATCCCTTCTCTGTTACCACCTCTATGTAGGAGTTGGCCTCTTCTGCCACGTAACAGGGGATGTTCAGGTTGGATATTAGGAAGAATTTGTTCTCAGAAGGATTGGTGATGCATTGGAACAGGCTGCTCAAGGAAGTGATGGAGTCACCATCCCTGGAGGTGTTCGACAAATGTGGAGATGTGGCAATGAGGGACGTGGTCAGTGGGCATGGTGGAGATGTGTTGGGGTTGGACTTGGGGATCTTACGGGTATTTTCCAACCTTTATGATTCTGTGATTCTGTGTGCCAGGATCTGGGGGCAGCTTGGCAGGATGAAGCCCAAGCAGATCCATACACAGAAATGAGGAATGCAGATAGGCAGGCACTGGGGTTTCAAGCTCACTTCAACGTCAGAAAAGGTAGATCTCCAAAGGGTTTGAGTGGTAGATTATCAAGATGGCACAGCAACTCAGTAAAAGAAAGAGAGATATATATAACTCAACAGATATTTGTTTGAAACACCAGCATATATTCCCATTTCAAACACATTTGCAATTTGGAAGGTAGCTGTCTTATTTTGGGGCTAAGAAAGAAAAGTCTATGCAATGGGGAAATGACTGTGAAATGAATTCTATAAGCATGAACTCTTGATTTAGAAAAATAATTTAAGTAAATACAAATCTGAAAATTCTTAACTCTGTTTGGCTTTGAAAGGGTTATTTAAATCAAAGTAAGGCTGAGATTAGAGAAGCTTTCAACAGATACCCTTATCTTAGTTATTTTAATGGGAATTTGGCATTCAAGTCCTTAAAATGGTCTGGAAAATCTCAGCCATGAGGCTGTACTTACAGACACTCTGCTATCCCAGAGTGTGCATGCATGTGTGTGTGTGTATTCCTGCTTGGTAGATGCACTCTGCTGTGAGCAATACTCATTCTTTTCTCCTTCCCAGGAAAAGAGCATTATGTTATCTGGGATGTGAATTCTTCCCTGCACCAGCTGTTCTGATGACGGTTGACCTCTCATACCACTCCATCCTCATATCTAAATATAAGACAGTGCTTGCCATTCAATGGGCCATGTCACAACAAAGGCCAGGGGTGCCTGAAAGAGAGACGATCTGCAGCAGGTGAGCTGGGAAGGTGTCAGCACAGCCCTGGGATGGTAAAACTCATCACTGGGACCTGGTCTGTAACCCAACCTCCTCAGTGCCTATGTACACATGTGCACACCCGAACTAAAAATGTTTGAGCCCGTGCCAGCCTTCGCCCTAAAACCCTCAATCTCTTTTTCCATTTAAGTGCTAATTCATAACAATGCCGTATCCGATGGCTTTAAAATAGCCGGGCAAGTGTCTTGTCCTTTTATAGCAGTGGCCCCATTGTAAGCTCTGGCATGTGACAGGTCTGAGAGTGACACATTGTGAGTTCAAGAGACTGGACAGGGATAAAGACCTGTGTGCACTGGTGGCTTATCCTGCAGCAGCCACATTTCTCCTGTCTGTCTCCTTCTCTCCTTTCCAAAGGCAGCCAACCAGCAAGGCACCATGCCTCCGAAGAAGCCCGAACCTAAGAAAGCGCCCGAACCCAAGAAGGAAGAACCCAAACCAGCACCAAAACCAGCAGAACCAGAGCCCAAAAAAGAAGTTGAATTCAACCCAGCTGCTATCAAAGTATGTATCTTTTAACATGGTAGGGGTAGGAAGCAACCAGGGCTGGTGGGACTTGGGTTCGTGGTGGTTCTGGTGTTGGCATGGTATTTGGTTTTGGGCAAAAAGTGAGCAGCAAAGATGATTGCCACAGGTAGAGCTGGAGCAAACTTATTGTGGAATCTGCTAAATAGAGAAGCTGAAAGCTGAATCTTGTTTGATCTAACAATGTCCATATCTGTTTGACCCTTTCAATAACCAAAGCAGAAAATTTAGCTGCTCAGAAGTTTTCCTGACCTTAGTGGACCTTAAAGCTTCTCTGTAGGGAATATTATAGGAAGATACCAAGAAAGATAGACCGTACTCAGGACTTGCCACTGATTAGTCAATGGCCAAGGCCACTTGGGGTGGGCATAGATAATTCAGTAGACTCCTTGCTGTCCTCTTGCAATGCACTATGGTAGACATTACCAGCATGGAACTTCCTTAGGGTGAACCAGTGGCAATTCCTGCAGTTTTCCAGAAAAGCCCAATTGAATGGCAAAGGAACTCTGTGTTTGTGTGTGTGCATATTTTGGAAGGCAGAGAGAAACTCCATCAAAAAGAAAAGATTTCCTGAATGACCTTCTATTTTCAGAGTCTGTCCCAATGATCCTCACAGGACATGAACCTGCTCCTCTTCCCTCTCCTTAGAGCAATTTCTGCTGTTCTCAATTGGGATTGCTGAAATCTCACTCACATGTGTTGCGACAAAATTAATGGCATTTCTGAAATAGGTTTTGAGAGAATTTGTGCCACTGGTCCTGTCCATGGAAATCAGTCTCTGAGCTGCCTGACTAACATCATCATTGTCCTTGCAATAAACCACCCCTTTGATGGGGAACTAGCAACATTTAGGAAATGCTACGGGTTACAAAGCTCTGAAGTAGGGAATTCCGGTGAAATGAGGCTGGAGATCTGTTTTCCATTCCGATGCTTTTAACAATGATAATGGTCTTTTCAGCAGGTAAGTCAGGGTCACTATTTCTGTAAAAGAGATTTCCCTCAAAGAATGATGGGGGGGAAAAAAAAAAGAAACGTATTCTTTCAGAAATAACCATGACATAGACTGTCAAAAAGTGGCATCTTGACTTATAAAAATGAAATAAACAAAGAAAATTCTGAAAATAACCAGTTCCTCCTAGTTCCTTCCACACCATACACATCACTGGGAATGGCTTTCCGAAGCTCTTTGCAGAGTAAATATCTCACAGTACATAGACATTGGAAGACATGGAAAGATGTTTTTTGCAAAGCATTGTCCTTTAAGTTGGAGAGAAGATGGAGAACTCTGCAGCAATGCACAGGTTTCTGTCTTGTACCAGGTGATGAATGCATATAAATGAGGATTATTTTGTTAATTAGTTTAAAGCAAGCAAATGAATTCCTGTTTCCTGCAAGAAACTGGATAACGAACAGGGGAGACCTAGTGATTGCCTGTGCTTATGGTGAGCCAGGAGGGATGAGACAACACTAGATAATGCAAAAGAAAACAAAGCACAGAGCCCCATTGCTATTCATGACCAGCTCAGGGCTGAGGTGAGGGATTAATATCTCTGGGACGCCATCGTGTTTCTCTTCACTGCTGAGGACACTATAGAAGGTCTTGTGGTTGGCTCGTGAGCCAATGCTACAGTAACTGCACAGTCTGCTGTAGATGGGAATTCTAACCAATGGTTTTCTGCCTTGAATCGTAACGACCTTGCAAACCTTTCAGTTTAAATACTAGTTAAAAAAAAAAACAAAAAAACAAAAAAAAAACAACAACCTATATCATTAAGAATTCTCACTGCAAGGAATTCAGTTTGGGGCAATGTTAGAGTCATGGTAGCAGTGCTGTGAGCAGGACTTTGCTGTGACCTTGGGCAAGCAGTACATGAGGGTATCCATATCTCAGTTGCTGCCTCTGTACTTAACATTCCTCCATTGTAAAGGGCGGGGGGGAGGGAACTGCGATGACTTCTTTCAGAGGGCATTCATACCTTCAGTTGGGATAACATGACTTTATGGTAATATTCAGCTGGGATACTGTGACATTGTGGTACGAAGGGCACCTAAGTCCAGCAGAAAGTTGAGCTGCAATAATCATAATAATAATAAAAAAAAAAAAGTAGTGTCACTCAAAGAAATAGACATGTATCTTTGTAGTCACAATAACTGAAAAGTCATCAAACGCATTTTCAGCCAAGCAGGATTTGAAATCAATTCATGTCTGCATTTTTTGGAAACTACTCATCCTATATACTTACCCATCCAGGTTATTATTTCTCCCTTCAGTGCAATTTGAAGTTATGAACTCTTCTAATGGTTTTTAAAGTACTAAAAAACATGTACTGAGTGTCTAAAAAATGAGTAAATCCCCTGATAGTATCTCTTCATCTTTGCAGAGAGTATCCCATTATCTACTATATATGAAATAGGGAAAGCATTGACAGATAAACTATTTGGGTCTAGGGTAGCTTGTTTCCCAATACTCATAGCAAGGGGAGATGATGTTTTCTAGAGAAGTTTTCCTGGGAATTTTTCAATTAAGTGTTTATAATCAAAAATATTTTTGCTAAAATTGAAGCTGTTCGCACGCAAGGGCTGGGTCTGGCAAATATGCTGCTTCCTGTTCCATAAACCTAGCTCTGGTGGAGCTCAGGCCATCTGGTGTCGATCAGAATACCTCCCTAGATCATTGTACAACATTTGAAAAAATACTTTAATGAGTTTTGAAATTCTCCAAACGTCCGAGTTCTGCATTCCAGGGTGAAACTGGTTCTTTTTTTTTTTTTTTTCATTTTATGCTTTGTGCAGAAGATAATCTGTAGCCCAAAGAGCCAAACTTGCACCCAAACAAAGTGTTGAAAATGATCAAAATATGTGTTTTAATTGGAACATCTCAAATACAGAGTAAAAAGTCTCAAAACTACAATGTTTCTGTGGAAGGAAAAAATAATTCTTCTTACTTATTTTCTGTTATAATACATGGCCATGAAAATGGTCCATCAACATGATTTTGCAATCCAGAAGAATAGAAGTTTTCCTGTCATTTTTCTTACTGCTTCTTGGTTGAGATCAGGGTCTGAACTCGGATCTCAGTCAGCCTAAATGTGAGTTATATCCTTTTAAGAACACAGAAATACTCCAGAGTTTTATTGCAAATACTTTAACTTCAATACTTATATGGCCCTATAGGATCTGACCTCAACACTAAATTTTATGAAGTAGATTGTGTGCAATTTAATGTTGCTTGAAACTCAGAGAAAAGAGGTTTTACATGTTTGCTTGGTTGGTTGGTTTTGGCTTTTTGTACTTTTTTCTTTCATCTGTTTGCTTTTCTGTAAGAGTTTGGCTATTTATGAGGATGCTTTTTGAAGGAAGTGTTTCAGTTTCCCTAAACTTCAGTTTGGAGAACACATTTTCCTTAGGAGATTTTGTAGCAAGAAGTTTGTCCTTTCCATATATATTCCTCATTCCAATATGAAAGCTCTCTTTTAGCACAGGGAGGACATATTGCCAGAAGTAAATTCTTCTCTCCTGAAAAATAATGACTGATACAAAACAGGAGTCATCTTTTAATGACACAGAAAATGGGAATGACCATTAGAAAGTGGATCGTTGACCCTAAGCAGGTCATCTACAACCAGCAGAGAAAAACTCTCTAGAGGGTTGTTCTTCGTGTTGATGCTTGACGCCTGTATTGGGATGGATTGAATCAGCCAATGGAGATGGTGATCAATGAAGGAGGGGATGAGGCAGGTATTTAGATGCCAACATTTCAGCAGCTAAAATTAGCTGAAGTTGATGTGTACCCAATGTCCTGGGTACAAAAAGGTCATGTAGAGACAGCTGGTCTATGTGGGGACCTGGAAGGGACATGGCTTGCCATTTACAATTGTCCCTAATAATCACATTTTCCTGTGCCAGTACTGGATGTGCTTATCGTAGCAGCATGCAGTGATATCAGTGCCTGGGGAAAAAACAGACAGAACTTATTTTTGTGGAGCACTGTGATCTTGGGGCCTTGTGAAACCTATTCTCCTTGAGAAGCCCTGCAGGCTTCCGAACATCTGTAGGGACCCTCAAAAATAAGTGCTTCTTTTTCTGCAAGAAGAGATGAAAGAGCTTCCCACAAGCGAAACAGGCAGACACATCCTGCTTCAGCAATGAATGTCCTGCTAGGTGGGATTGTCAGAGAGCTGAAGGATTTGTTTTGGGCTAAAGTAACTGCAGTGACTGTATGTCAGGGTGAGCTTGAACATGGGAGGAATTTATGACTTAACAGCGGACATATGTGTCAGGAGTGCTTTGAGATGAGGGAAATTAAAAAGCAGAAGCTACTTTGTGACTAAAAAGGATTTTGTTTGTTGAGTAAATGTGTAGTATTACTGTGCATGAGGAAGAATAAAAGACTTCAAAATGTGAGTATTAAAGAAATTCAGTTCATGAGAGTAGAGAACGTCTGAATGTAAGTTTGAGGGATGGCCAATATTTCATCTGGATGTGTGATGGAAACAGTGTGAGGTCTCAGGGGTGCACGTCTATTTTGGTGTTTGTGGCTCAGCAGAGGGTGAATTTGTAGCTGGTGGCAGGAGCGCAGGGTCCTTTGCAACATAGACCCTTGGAAAGCATGACACAGCAGGGCTTGCATAGGAAAGAGATGGCTTTTTTGGCCTTATTTTTTTGGGACAGATATGATTCAAATCTCAGCATAATGATGAACCCATTCCCTCTGGTGCAGAGGAAACAGAAGTTGGAAGCATTCTTTGACACCATTCATCAATTCACTCTACCCTTGATTTACCCCAGGAAAGAAGTGTTATGTCAACAGTTCATCAGATAGAATGTGGCACAAAGCCGTCCCTACCATGCCCACTAATCTTGTCCCTCTGTACCTCATGTCCACGGCTCTGGAACACCTCCAGGGATGGTGACTCCACCACCTCCCTGGGCAGCCTGTGCCAGTGCATCACCACTCTTTCAGAGCAGAAATTTTTCTGAATATCCAACACATCTGTGGGACAATTTCTACTAGTCTTTGAGTAGATGATGCCTTGAGACATACTGCAGGCATCCAACTATTCAGAACATGTCTAATTCAGAAGAAAGAATGTCTGGATACCCCTTGTAGTGTACCTGCACCACATCCAGCTTGAAATAATAAATAATGCTGTGTTTCAGTAAGACACGGGGGAGATGCAGGTCTTTGTCCACTTTAAAACCTTTTTTAGAAGACCTCAGTGAGAATTTGGACAAGTCTTCCTGGAGAATGAAGTGGGAACTCTTTACACATATATACTTGAGCCTCCAAGATCAGACATCAAGTCAGCTGTACTTGGCCACCACATGGGTTCAACCACCCAACACCCTCTCATCTTTCTCTCTCTCCAACCTATGTTTCCCCTTGGTTTCATTCCTCACAGGTGTTACATGTTCCCATTGTCATCACCACTGTTGTTATTGGCCCACAGTGTATCTCAGTAGAAACACTTTTAGAAAGCAATTTCCCTCCTGTGCTCGCATATTTGGAAGTTTCTGAAGTGGGCAGACACCTGCCAGGCTAAACTTAGCCCATGCTGGGCCTCTTCCACTCCCAGTGGTTTCTTCCTGTGCTTGAAAGCTCAGGGAAATTTGAGCAGCAAGTCTTGAGGAGGCCCCAGGCAAAAACGACTGAAAGTTTAGCAAGACAAAAGACCCCACTGCAAACTCATGGAAGTCAGGGATCATTTTTTACTTTCAAATTTTTATGGGATTTGCCTCTGACTCACCATTCTTGCTGTGGATCTGTGCTCCTTCAAGGTGTGATAACTTCTGTATTTATTGTTTATTGTGATTTATTTTTAATTCACTGTGTTGCAAACGCCTCTTAGAGCTCAAAAATTGCATTGATACAGCACAGTACTTTCAGATGCAGATTGTTGAACTCCTCTAACTCTGGAGGAAGATTTTAGATGCCGACTATTTTAAATACCAGATATCATTCTTAGGATGGGATAAAAGAAGAATGATTTGAAAGATGAAAAAGTCCAGTCTGGCTTCTGGGGAGGGAACTTAGACTTCTAGTGTACGTGAAATGTGTCTCAGCAGGTTATAGTGAAGAAAAGGAACTCCACCCTGAAACCTTTAGCTCTGTAGATTCCAGTTACTATGTCAAATACAAGGTCTTAGTAGACATCAGTGTAAGTGCAGAGAATCACTGGAGGTTTGGATTGAGTCATTAAAAAAAATCCAGGGCTAATTAATAGGTACCCTCATTTCCCACTAGCACAAGAACACTAAGGAACGAAAGTGCCCAGATGTCCTTGTGGTGGGCACAAGAGAAGAACCAGAAAAGAACAAATTGGAAAAAAATCAATTCAAACCCCAGATAACCAGCATGCTCTTCCCTGTGTAGCCTATACCAACTTGAAATATGAGGATGACTGAGGAATGTCAAAGGTTCTTTCATGATCTATTAGCATTTAATGATAGGAAGGAAGGGAGGAAGGAAGGGAGGAAGGAAGGAAGGAAAGGAAAAGGAAAAGAAAAAGAAAAAGAAAAAAAAGAAAAAGAAAAAGAAAAAGAAAAATAGAAAAAGAAAAAAAGAGAATTCACTTGCCATGTTTCAGCTACCTACAGGTTAGATATATGAGACTCAGCTAGTATCTTCAGGCTTCCACTGAAGATAAACAAGCACTTTCAAAAGTTCATTCACCTCATCCTAAGATGAGAGTCTTCGGTGGATCAGATAAGGTGGTGGTAGAGATTGAGCCTATTGAAGTGTAAGGATACTTGAACCATGGTCTGGTTGCACCTGAAGAGCCCTACCAGCTCAATTTCATACTCCAGCTTACAAGAACTGCAAATATTTAGTATTCACCAACAGAGCACTGCCAGAGCTGAGCTGTACCTGAATGCAAGCCAGTGAAACTGTGTGATGTATATAACACCATATAGCTCAACAGATAGGGGTTTCTCCTAGTTTCGGGATTTTTCCATGGTACAGGCTTTGGCTGCTGAATGTCAGTGTCCATGGCACTACTCTAGAAGAAATGTTGGACCTACTCCAAATTCTTGTCTCTGGGCTGCCTGTGAAAGAGAACAGATCCTCAGGATCCCAAATTTGAGCTATTTTTATCATGTCTGAAAGAAAATCCCACATCCTCCCCCTTCACCATCCCCATGAAACCTCAGTGGCCAAGGGTCTTACCTAGGAAAGACCTGAGCTGATGATTTCAGCTTATGTTGGTCTGTAGTTCCTTCAGGTGGGAGCTGGAAGGGGATCATCCTCCTGCAGCAGTCCCTCTCCAAACTTAGGACATCTGAGGTCCATGGCATAGCACTTCCCTCAATAAATGGTGCTTTCTCCCACTCTGCCCTGATCCAGCTGTGTGGAGGGAGGCTCAGATGTGTGACATTGTACATTGTACACATGATCGTGTGCAAGGAGATGAAGCTCAGCCAAAGGAGGCTGTCAGGGCTGTCAGCACAATCTTGTTCCCTTTCCTAAACTTCTTCAGCTGTGAGGGTCTGTTGGATGCTGCTACCAAAGGTCTTTTTCTCAAGAGTTGGTGGCTGAGGCGTCCTGCCTTGGTCTTGGACATTAGGGAAAATTTTTCTCAGAAAGATTGGCAGTACTTTGGCACAGGCTGCCCAGGGAAATGGTGGAGTCACCATCCCTGGAGGTGTTCAAGAAATGTGGAGATGTGGCACTGAGGGACATGGTCAGTGGGAATGGTGGGGGTGGGCTGGAGCTGGACTTGGTGATCTTAGGGGTCTTTTCCAACCTTAATGATTCTATGATTCTACAGAATCTACTTATAATGTTCGTATTTATAATGTCGCATTAGCAAATTGCTTCAGCATTCCTGGATGGACCCCAGCGGTAAGCATAGCTAAAATGTCATGCTGCCATAGCACAGTTCTAAAGGCAGCTCTGCTCTTTTATTCTCTTTATTTATCACAGTCTGTGTCACTCTATAAGCATGGGACGTGCTCAGCCAGGCTGGCTGCTGCGGGGCAGTTTTTAATAGCAGAGAGAGCACCTTTCTCCCTCCTGTCCTTCCCTTTGGAGCAGCTGGTCCAGGCTGACATGAATTTGGCAGCTTGTTCTGAAGAAGTGCATCAGTGCCTGAAAGGGTAAAGGGTATTTCAAGGTTAGGAAACAATTTATGGCCCTGACCTGGTGAAATGTGACATAGGACGCAGGGTGTGGGATGACTCCAGTTGCTGGGACTGGGAGCACATTTCCAAAGGGGAAATGTAGGCGAGGATGCAGGAATGCGCAATGGTGTGTTGAGATGGGAAAACAAAGAGAAGGGAATTGGATCAAGTGGAGAAAGAGACCTGAAAGTGCAGAAGGAAAGTGGTTTTGAACCATGTTTTTCTGCTGACCTGTGTCATGGGTTGGTGGTTGGGTGGTGGGTTGGTGGTAGGACCAGATGATCTTAGTGGTCTTTTCCAACCTTAACGATTCCGTGATTCTATGACCATGGCTTGCTCATCCAATGTCTGCTTTTGTCTTGGTTCCCCTGGAGTGAAACAGAGGTTGATAATCACAATTAGTCTCTTTTGGTAGATCAGACTGCAAAAAAAAGGAGACATTCCCCACCAGCTGCTAACACAATGTTGTCTCGAGCTAGAATGGGGTAGAAATAGAAAGATGTTGAGCAAGCGTGCATTCAAACACAGCAAAAGGGATTCTTTGTAGTATATTCCACTCATTCTCAGGGCCAAAACCAAACAGCTCTGGAAATCGAAAGCGCTTTCCAGATGGATTCTCTGGCCAGAGAAAGTCTGGCTATCTCTGTGTATCTGTCTTGTTCTCAGAGCTTGGGCGATTGTTTCTCATAAAAATGCTTTTCGGGGAGATTTGGCAAGTGCAGCGTGGTGGCACCGGAGTGTTTTGCAAACACACACAGATTTTTGCAAAGGGTTTTCAAAAAATATGAAAAGGGTAATGAAAATTACCGGTTTCAGCTTCTGAAGCAGCTGCTAATTTCGGAGAGTTTCTCTCATTCCTCTCTATAAAAAAATACCCTGAGATCTTCAACGATTGAAATTACTACAGTTTGTGCAAAAGGGAACATTTTAACCAATCTGGGATAATCTTTCTGCTGTATTTCCAACTAAAACTGTCATCAAGTAAAAAACAAAAGCCAAACCTGTTTTCATTCATTGTGAGAAGGACTTTTTTCCCCTAAAATCTGGAAATTGCTCAGTGGCACCCTAAAATACATAGTAGCGTGATTAAAAAAATATATATTTTTTTTCTGGTTGGTTTCCTCTTCCAAGTCTTCACTGTGCAGCTGCCAAACAATAACTTCTCTGCCGTGTCTGGTGCCTGTGGCACAGGGATGTACAAAGCTTGACATGTAAACAGCTCAGCCTGGGCTGAGGGATGTCCAGATGAAAACGTGTCAAATTTTATGTGTGTATATATATATATATATGTTGCAATATTTGGAATAACTCAGAGTTGCAGCATGGCTGAATCTTTGGGTTGAGCAGCAAAATGTGCAGCTTTCAGAGTCTGTGTATAGATTGCTGAGAGTCAGGCATGCAGATGGGTTTTCTGCACGTGGCTTTGCTGGGTCACTCATGGAAAGAAGATGGTCTTTGTAGAGCCTTACATTTAAAGTCAACTTTTGTGCAAGCATGCATAGAGATTGTTTTCCCCAGCTCACTCTGCATTTCCCCTTGTGCCCCTGCACGCTTCACATCATTTGTTTGTCTGCCCCCATCTCTCTGCATTATTTCCCACTCTGCTTTTCACATCTGTGTGAGGCATGGAAATGACCCTCAGAGTTGTGCAAAGCAGAGCCCTGGTTGGAAAGGATTTGCACTGACCTCCGCAGGGTGGTTGAGATGCAGCTATTATTTTTCAGGTTTGTTTCCTCTTTGCAGTCATTATCTCAGACCATCTAGGACACGAGGGTTGTTGATTTCCGCTTTGCCACCGAGTGAACTCTGCAGCTTCTCTAAAAGATGGGTTGAGAGAATAATAAACAAGCCCTTTTTTGGGCAGTTTCTGGGTTTTTCAAGTGTCTCTGCAGCAGGTCCTGACCTAGAAAGCTCTCATGGCAACACATCCTGCCGCAGAAATTTATCATCTGAGATCTCAGCCAGTTTGCTTGTTTGCTTCTCCAGCACACGGTGTGGATGAGGCCCCTGTAGGCTTGTTTGCATGTCTATAGCTGTGCAGGTCTCGTGCTACAGGTGTGTTTGCCCATGCTGGGAACAGAGTGATGGCCACCGAACCCCACAGCCAAAGCACTGCTCCTCCTGACTGTGCCTCCCGGCCTTCCCTTCTGCTCTCTGCTCCTTTTCCTCTCCAGTCTGCCCCTGGATGTGTAGTTAACAGCGCAGTCTGGATAAGGAGCAGCTCTGTAATAAGATCTACATTGCTCGCATAGCTGCTAAACCTCAATCAATATGGTTTTAATCGCCATTTGTGTAACGTGTAATAACTATTAAATTTAAATTAAATGCACAGCTTAGAGCATGCAGAAGGCCCTGGCCAAAGTGCTAACTTCTCCCAAGTTGCTGGAAAGCTGGACTGTAGAGAGAAATTATTTCTTTCTCTCGTAAACCAGTTAAATCCTGACCTGGAGAAGGGAGAAAAATGTTGAGAGAGGCAGGGAGGAGAGTGGCTCCTAATAGAAACAGAAACTTTGGGTTAGGAACTTTTGCAAAGATGTTAGCATTTGGGAAGACGTGTTCGGGTGGACTTTGCTCTGTTGCTGGGAGGATGGAAAACATCACCAGTGCATGTTCCCTGCTGGGATTGGAGCCACACATGTCATGAGCTGGGCTGGGGACGTGACTAAATGCCGAGGAGACAATCTGCTGCCTTTGCCCTTAGTCACACACCCTATCCCTTCCCAGGGGCAGGAGATGACCACACGATTCCCAAAGTGCTACCAAGTCCCTGCCATGCTGGCCAAGGGCAGTGCATCTCCAGAGGAGCCTACAGATGAGTCTCAGCCAAACACGTTGCCATGTGGGTGGCTGAAATGCATCTTCTGAAATGAAAGAGCCCTTTGGCTTTGCTGTGTAAGTTGCAGTGGTGACCTTGGGAGCAGTCACCTTGGCTGAAGAGCTTGCATGCTCCAGCAGCAAAATGCAGATCGTGATAATTATAGCTCCAAGCTGGACTTTTGTGAAGGGTTTGAAGTTGTTAGAAGAGCAAAGCTGACATAAATACCTAAAAGCTACTACAGAGCAGTTCCCCATGGCAGTAGAATAAGGCGGAGTGAATCCCAGAGGAGGTTCCAGTTGAATATTCAGAAAAATTTCTTCTCAGAAAGAGGCATTGGCACAAGCTGCCCAGGGAGATGGTGGAGTCACCATCCCTGGAGGGGTTCCAGAACCGTGGAGACATGGCACTGAGGGATGTGGTCAGTGGGCATGGTAGGGATGGGTTGGGGTTGGACATGGTGACCTTAGCGGTCTTTTCCAACCTTACTGATTCTGTGATTCTATGTTACACTGATTTTCAGGCAGAGGTATATGTTGGGTACCTGATCTGGACTGGTTCAAAGTGGGGTAACCAGTTAACTTTGCACCAAGATCAGGAGAATGAGAAATGCTGCTCCTCTGTGCATGGGGCTTCAGCCCAATTGACCTGCCAGCACACTGCACATGCACTGGCAGATTGGGTCACAAAGCGTTCCAGCCCCTCCTAAAGCTTTAGTGGTTCTGAACGGCTTCAAACTATGGAGTTTTTTGGTGTTAGACTCCTAGTGAGCTCCTCCACATCCTTCCTCTTTCCTCCCCCAGACCACGGATTAACTTGTTTGCTTAGACTAAGTTGTAAGGTTTCCAAGTGGCAAAAGGATTGGTTAAAGCTCAGGTATTAATAAAAACAGGAATAACAAAGCAATTTCAAAGCATATTTCCTAACAGTGTTTCATTATATATCTCTCTATATAAAATTATCATATGCTGGCAGTGTAAAGAAGTGGAAAGAAATATGGGAAAGAAAATGAATGTAATATTAGTAGAGGGGTGATGCCAATATAATCTCTAGATTTTTTTTTTTCCTTCTAAGAAAATTTCCTTCTTGAATTTAATTTCACATCTCACTATATGCATTCATCTTATATGGCATTGTTCCTTCCCCCATCCTATCTGCAGTCGGAATCCTAAAAAAGCAAGACACGGAGAAGAGAGACTCAACTAAATTTAAACTGAAAGCATCGTGCTGTGCTGAGGGTGTGCGGTCAGCATCCAGCCCAGCTCCCTTTGATGAGATAGCTGCTTCCCAGAACCCCTGCCATAGCTGGGAACAGGGCTTTATTGCCACTAATAACAGGGTTTGGGACAGCTTCAGTGGCTTTTGCTTGTGAATGCTGTTCCCTTTATGGAATGATTCCCAGTGGGGTCAATCAGCATAGCCCCCTCCAGCCAGCCATACCCCCCACACTGATTTATCCCAAATCAATGCCTGGGTTCTACTTTGTGAAAGATTTGTGTTGGCTTCCACCAGCTGAGAGCTTGAGCATGTTCTTTTTCAGCTCAGCTGAAACAGAGCTTGCCAAGGGAGATCCTCCCCTCTGGATATAAAAGAATCAGTAAAGATTTATGTTGCTCTCTTAGAAATGATCCGCCCTCACTTCTAGTTTCTCTGGCTGGCTTGGGGGTTAATGCATGTGTATGGTTGTGAAAGTGAGTTCTACATTCTATATATATATAAATATATTAAATATGTATATATATATACATACACACATATGTGCTATACATATACAGTGTATATGTATATACGTACATACATGTATGTATACTACACCTGTGTGCATAGATGTAGTTAGGAAAGAGTGTGTGCATGTATGCCTATATATATTCATACGTACAGATAAATCAACATGCAAACATTGATGTGGAAGAGCCAGTCTTTACACCCATGCGTGCTCTTGTGCAATTCTTTTTCTTTATCTGAAGGCTTACACACACACCATACCCATGTGAGATGCTGGGTTGGACAATCTGGGGGCCACTGCCCCTTCCCCAGAGCTGAACTCTGAAACCCACTTCAACTTTGCAAAAGCTGCTCTGCTCCAGCAAACTCGTGTATCCAAAGCCCAGAATAGAAACAGCAGCAATCCATTGATTGTGTTTTCTGGGAAGTGACAGAACATCTCCACCGCTGGGCAGACACAGCTGAAAGATCGGTGATCTGCTCCTGTGAACAGCCTTAGAAAAACAATCCAGTTAATGAACCACCCACCCTTAACAAAACAGCAATGGGGAGCATGGATATAAAAAAAAAAAGCTCAAAGAAAGAGAACCCAGCTATGGTTAACAGCAGCCTGACTGTAACCACTGAATACTTGGAAAAAAAAATAAAATGAGAGAAAATGTCAGTAAGGAAAACAGCTTTACAGAATCTGTGGCTGGTGTTGAGTTGTAGGTGATAGTCGTAGCCCAACATGGGGTAAAAACTTCATTTCTCTTTGATTTAAGGACTGCAAAAATAAACTGCCCCAAGCTCACCCCCCTCTATCTGGAGATGGACTGTCATCGCGTGCCATGCTGCTTGGTGACAGCGCTTTATAAACACTGCCGCTTGCTTCAGTCTGCTTCCAACGTCATTGTGTACGGAGGACAGCAGGCAGGGGTTGACTTTAATGAGTCTGAAAGGGCATTTGGGAGTGATGTACGCAGATCTGGTGAGTTTTGAGTGAAACTGATGCAAAGCCCCGAGAAAACAGTCACAGGTCAGAGCACTTGTTAATTTGATTAGGTTTTGGACCTTGACACTGTTGCAAGTGGACCGAAGAAAAAGCAAAACTAAGTTCTTAAAGCATCAGCTCCAGTCGTGGTTGTCAGAAAGTTCAGATTTGGCTCTAAATCAAGCAAAGAACCCCAGCAGACTGCAGCAAATTGAAAGGAAAAGAACTTATGGTGAGAGGGAGAGGGAAAGGGTTTCTCCTTCTTCCTTTTTTTTTTTCTTTCAATCAGGATTTGATGGAAGGGCAGGATTCAGTATTTCCATCCTTGTGACCAGCCCCCATCTGGAGCTCGGCTTTTGGGTCTTGATCTCACTGGCAGTGCTGGGGATGGGCAGGAACACCCACTACAGCTGTGGTTGCACTGCAAGATCAGAACACTCTATTATTACTTTTTTTTTTTTCAGCTCACAATGAATGGCATCCTCCTTTTTTGAAAAAAAAAAAAAAAGGAAAACAGCCTCCCTCCACTCCAAGCTTGAAGCCAAGTGGATCCCTATGACAGATTAGTTTGTGCTCATTGATTTGCTACAGGGTAGTTTGGGTCCATTTGAAAGTGGGGCTGGGTTACAGCATGGTTGCTTTGGGAGCATTATGTGCACCACGCCTGCCAGGTTTGAGAAACAAAAGCCGAGCTCTCCCTGTTGCCAGCATGCTATCACAGTGACTCTCTGGCAGAGGTGGCTTAGCCCTATTCTTTTTTTTCTCAGGACAGTTGCAAGGTGAGGGGTTGTGACATTTGAAAGGGCTCCAGCTGCTGTTTGACTTTACAGGAGCTGCAATTGCATGGGGATGGACTGCATTTCTAGGGGCTGGAGGCTGGTGCCATCCCATCCCTGGAAAGGTTTGAGGTGGTGATGAATGCAGTGCCAGTGATGGGGAAAAAAATAAACACCTTGATGACGTTTGCATCATGTGTTGCTCTATGTCCGAAGCACTGGTGTGGGTGGTTTCAGGCTACATCTGGGGAAACCTTAACATTTTCTACCCAAGAAACAAAAGGTTTTCTGAGTGCATCATCGGGCTGCAAAATCTTGTCAGACTATATCTCAAAGGAAGAAAAACGTGGCGGAGGGTTGTGGTGGCCAGTGCTGTTGGTGAAGGTACTTTGCCAAGGAATTTTGTTTCCAGGGAGACCTCACTGAGGAAGAACAAGAGTTCCATCTACTACATCTGAAACTAACTCTGGTGCATCCAGACGTTGCCTTAGGCGCCTTTCTGCTACATCTTGCCTGAGACCTGTCAAGCTCATGTCAGTGAGGCCAAGTGAATGCCTCACATGGTCTCATTCACTGTGAGCATGACTGGCGTGTCAGTCAGCAGCCCAGAGGGTTACACAACCATGTCATCTGAGAAGAAAATTAGTCCAGAAAAAGAGTAGTTGTTTTCAGGCTCGGTGGGGAAATTAAAATATAAGAAGAAAACAGCTTGAATTTTCAGGAGGAGGTTTCAGGGACACAAGAGAAAACCACAAAAATTCTTATTTGGCAACCTGAAATGGGTTTGTTCAGTTTGAAAGGAATTGCTTTGGTAGGGTTTGGAGTAATCTAGTGTGGAGGAGTGAGATTCTTTAAGTCATTTTTACGTGAAATATGCCACTTTAATATAAAAATTCTTGAATTAAAAAAGAACTAGAAAACACCTGCCAGCATTTACAAGAGAAAAATGTTTGATTTGAAAATGAAAGTCAAAGAGCAAGGCTCTTAAGTCAAAATAGCAAGAGCAATAATAATGACAACGATAATATTATTTTTTTTCTTACTAAAGATGTTTACAAAATTAAATACAGAAGTTTTTCACTCTTCCTGGACTTTTTGCCAGCATATCGTATCCACCAAATGTATCATCTGTTGACTGCTTCTCCCTGCCCTGTTTGAGACCTTCCATCTTAAGATGATCTGACTGCAAGGGGCATAAGTACAGTGCTGACCCACACTTCAGTGTGGGATGGTGGAGTCCACCTCTCTCCGTGTATGCTGGGTTGGGAGATCAGCCTTTTTCCTAACTGCCAGAAGAACTGAATGTCTGAAGCTCCATGAAATGTTTCAATGATGTCCACATTCTTGGGGATCTTCTCTTCCCCATCAGACACCCAACCCAAGGGCTGCTGTCTCAACCCAAGAGCAGACAGCACAGGCAACGTCTCACCTCCCTTACACCCAAGGCTCCCCTCCAGGATTTAACAGAGGGTATTTTTGAGGTTTTTTAATTTCTTCCACAGTTATAAACATCTGAAGAAACATCTGCTGGTGAGGCTGATGAAGGGGGGCTGCAGAGAAGGCAGGAAGCCAGCCATCAGTAAATTGTTGGAGAATCCAAAACTATGAAGCTACAGGCAGAACAGTCAGTCTACAAAATATTTTATATTTCTGGAGCTGCTTGGTGCCAGAAGCTGTCTCCATTCTTCAGAACAGCTGTGTCATTCTCTTGTCAAGGCTTTGGAATTTCTCCTTGTGCTCTGGAAAACTGTGGCAACACATTCCCCATCCAAAAAAAAAAAAAAAAAAGAGAGCTATTGATTTATAGGCTACTGCCAGAATTGGAAAAGAACAGTGATTGAAAAGTGCACTGCTACCTTGCCAGGATTTGGACTTAATGATCATTATGGGTCCCTTCCAGCTTGGGATGTCCTCTTCTCTTCTCTTCTCTTCTCTTCTCTTCTCTTCTCTTCTCTTCTCTTCTCTTCTCTTCTCTTCTCTTCTCTTCTCTTCTCTTCTCT
>NC_034410.1:2594933-2605279 GCF_002078875.1 Numida meleagris | reverse complement strand
TTCTCTTCTCTTCTCTTCTCTTCTCTTCTCTTCTCTTCTCTTCTCTTCTCTTCTCTTCTCTTCTCTTCTCTTCTCTTCTCTTCTCTTCTCTTCTCTTCCCTTCCCTTCTCTTCTCTTCCCTTCTCTTCCCTTCTCTTCCCTTCTCTTCCCTTCTCTTCCCTTCTCTTCTCCTCTTCCATTCTACTCCACTCTAATCTAATCTAATCTAATCTTCAACTCCTGAATGAATTTACAGAAAACAAGGGAGCAAGGGAAGGTGAACATCACTGAGTATCAGTGCCAAAGGTAAGGCTGCTTTGAGTCACCATACGCTTGGATATTTCTCCTGAACCCGTGCCCTGTAGACTTATCCTTAGAAGATATTCAGTGCACCATGCTATGGCAGAGCAGATATAATCTGAGATACTGAAGTTCAGTCTTGTAATTCCTTTTTCACACAGAAAGTTCATGGGTTCCCCAAATCCACTTCTCAGGATGGCTGCAAAACTCATCAATTGCCTTGAAACTATAAAGTCTGCTGAAAGTGGCAGAGGTGGTGACATACTGTTCTATTTTTTCAACTCTTAGGAGACCCAGATAAACAAAAAGTTCAAGGTGACCATTTTCTGGTAGATTAGAGTGCATGCTGGAAACAAAAGTCTTTTTTGTTTTTCCTTACATAGCAGCATCTTCTCCATGATCTTGACTAAGATTTTTCCTAATTTGCCTGATTTGAAGCATATACTGTTTTTTTTTTTTAAAGGCTCCACTCGTTGAGCTGCAAATAATTGTCTGTTTCTACCTTTCATTATTATAAAAGGTCAACAGTTCTGTTCTCAGACTCCAAAACAATATGTTTTCTGCCATTAAAGCAAGCAAACAGAAAAGAAAAAACAACCGAAACCTAAATGGCCAAACTAAAAAACACAACCAAGCTCATGTTAATTTGAGCTCAACAGAGTTTTATGGTTGGGGTTCTAGCTGGTAATATGTTCAGCTGTTCCCCTTGAAGACCAGGTGGAACATCTTGCACTCTATTGAGTCACAGCTCATGTTCTACTCAGGTGTCCATACTGTACAGTTCCTTTCAACTCATCCTTAGAACAACTCTAGGAATTAAATGTAGATGTACCAAAAGAATTTCAGAAGCCAGAGATGATGAGAACTCAGGAGTGACTACAAATAGTCAAGAAATGAGACTTGACCATGTGTCAGTGTTTGCCCATGAGCAGTGGAGGAGTTTTGTACACCCTAATTGCTCTACGCAGAAAGTGACAGGAGAGAGGACAGTGGAGATGATGAGTATTAATAGATTTTAAAATGTCCTAGTGGAAAAAAAAAACAACTCACATTTGTGAAATACAAATGTAATCTTGACACAATTATACTGATCTTTATGGCATTTTGGGCTCCTTGCCATCTGCTGCATGTCTGCTTCCTAAATTGGTTCCCAAGAGCAAAATAAGAAAGATCCTTTTCCTTCTCCAAAACTAGTTCTGTCACAGCTAAGTGAAAAACCTTGCTGTTTGCTGTTTGTATTAGTATTCCTCAGAGTATTATGAAACAAGAGGAAAAACACTTTTTTTTTTTTTTTTCCTGGAGGGGCTCCTTTCTTGCATTGTCTAAATATTTCTCCCCAGATAACCTCCTGGATGCTGATTAGCAACAGTTTTATTAATAGGACTTCTTTCAGGCTTAGCTATGACTGACTTTACATGCACAGAATTATGTGCTTGATTGAGATACTATGGGTTCACAAATAAAGTCCCTGAGATAAGAAGCTGTGAATGACGTTCAAAGCACAAAGGGGTGCGTACATCTCTCCTGGTCTCTCTGGGACAAAAACAGCTTAATGTCATCCTTTACGCAAAGGGGACAGTCACATTAGGACCACAGTTTGTGCCACGGATAACCAGGTAATTAAGACAGATTGCTAAAACTTCAGGGAAGCTGGCATAACACTTGATGGGAACACGATTTAATTCAGATCCCTAGTGTCTATGAGGAATATGCAGAACAGCCCACACATCAGGGCAGGGGACAGGAGGAAAGAGATTAGCAGTCAGCAGCTCTGTCTCATAGGGATTTGTACCAAGTAACAGCACTGTGAGCCTTGGTGTTGTGGGTCCTTGGCATTCATAGGAATGTCCTTGAGTTGAAACCACATTGGCCAACAGAAAAAAAAAAATGCCAGGGTAAACTTAAATCTTCCAAAGTGTCAGCATTTTAAAAGCAAACAAACAAATAAAACCCCAAGGGAAGTTATGCTAGTTTAACCAAGAAGCTGGAGAATGTAAAGCCTACCTGGGAAAGCAAAGTCACATTAAGCCTGTAAGTATGTACTGCAGCTTTGGGTGATGAAGGATGCTCTGCTGACTGAGTTCAGCCAAGTGTGGAGTGATGCTGGTGGGAAGCTGGGTAAGTGCCTGTTGACTGGGGTGGGTCTGGGCATCAGAATTACTGCTGAGGGCTTTCACTCCCTTGGAAGCCTGCTGCAGTAGATCTGGAGAAGTGTGGGTATGGAGCCACTGTATGTAGCTGCAAGCACTGGGACCCCTTTGTCCACTGCTTGCCTTAGCCTGACTCCATTTTTATAGCCTGCCCTCTGGATCCCTTCTGCCTAGGGTCCATGGGACAGTGGTCCTGTTGTCCTCATGGATAGCTGCACCTTTCCTCTTACTGCATGGAGATAGCGTTGGTTTTGTGTGTTCCATACCATTCTGAGGGAGAGGGGAGGGAAAACAAAACTCCAACCATCTTCAGTCTAAATATAGCCCAAATTTGTTCCATTGGTTTTCAGTGATACGTTGTGGCTGGGTAAATGATGGCTTGCCTTTCCCTTCAACTCCAAGGTGGCATGTGCTGAGAAAGGAGAAAATAGCAGTGGACACCACCCACACATCTCTGAAGCTTTCCTGAGAGGAAGCCATGCCTGGGTGGTAGGTCTGGTCAAACTGTCTGCCACAGCCTTCTCAGCTGTCATGCACAGCCCTCCAGCTCTGGGTGGTGTTTTTATAGGGGACGTGATTAGAGGTGAGGCATGCTCAGCCTTTCAGCCCAATCCTTCCCTTTGATCTGGCCGTGGGAATTTGCAATCATCCTTTTTTTGTTCTGGCACAGTTTCTCCTGGCCTGCAGTCTGCCAAAGGGCCAGCTCAGGCTTTCTGGGTGGGATTCACCAGATCGAGAAAAGACATCTACATCTGCGTGAGTCACCCATGCTCTTTATATCATCACTGTAGAGTTGATTGATCCACTCAGTGGAAATGAGAGCAAAATTAATCTCTTCCTTAAGCACAGAACTAAACAAAGTCCAATCGCACCCTAGAAACGTCCCTTCCACTCTGCTGGTATAAATGGAATGAGAGATGGTTAACACATCTGGCTGTCTACATCTAAGTGTAGCTGAGATTAATTCTTTCCCAAGAACAATCCATCAAAGTGATTTAAGTACAAGCTGCCAGCAGCTCCGGCCTTATTTCACTCACACTTGCAATTGATGCCTAAATAAACTCAATAGGCCATTAGTTTCAGTCAAAACACAAAACTTTATATAATTAGACACATTGAGTGTTAGGCTGTCTGTTGACAACACACCTGTATAAATGTGTTCCCCAATAGATATTTACTTCTAATTTAGATGAAATACATGGATTTGGGATAGAACCTAATCTAGATGATTATAATCTTCATGACAAAGATATGTTTGGATCTGTCTATGTGTTAGAAAGGAAAGAACACTGCTATTATTTTGTTGGTTCCTTACTTGTGCTCTCTACAAACTTCCTTCCAGACAGTCTCCTGGCTGCCACTTAGGCAACTATGTTATTAATTGGACTTTGTTCAAAGTAAACTATGACTGAGAATTACAAACAAAGTGATAATCCCTTGAATGAACTAACTCAGATAAGGGCTGAACGGGGTGGACACAAAAACAGTGGCCTGGTTTTCAGCAGCTGCAGTATTAGTTGTGATGCTTCTCTTCCAAGACCACCAGATGTTTTCTTGTTCTTCCTTCTCCCAAGCCAGAAGATGCTCAGAAATATTACGGTAGGGAAAAAAAGACAAGACGTTGGTAGGGAATACGTGTAGGTGAAGGATTTGTCCAAAAGATTAGGGCTGATTAAATGAGGTACCTAAATAAAATATGGGCTTTCAATGTTTTCTGCTAAGACAGATTAAACCAGTAACTCCCTCTACACTACACTGCTTTCGAAAGTGGCCAAATCCAGCTATTCCTGCAGCTGATGCAGCATATCCTGCAAGAGGGGTCCAGGAACATCATTCTCTCAAGAACTTCTCAGCCACCAATGATGGATAGTTAGAGCTTCCTGCAAAGAGATCTCTGTCAGCACAGTGTTACTAACTGGCAAATAACGTGCATGATTAGAGTGCATTTGGGGCTGTCTGCAGCTGCCCCATAGGCACTCGCTGCGTGCTACAAATGCTAGAGCTCCTTGTGCTGCTCAGGGTATCTGGAGGCAGAAAACCAGCTGGGAGCTGTCCGTGGAGCCCTGGGTGGAAGGAAGAAGAGACTTGAGCTGTCATGCCATGTCACAGATGTCCTGGCTGCAAGGTTAGGGACTTCAAACTGCTCCAACCCTTAAGAGCATGAAAATCTCAACTAGGTGGTAAGGGTGGTGTTGTACTGCATTTCACTTTGAAGGAATTATGGAGTTTGTGTGTAAGGTGTTAACTGTGTCCCAGCTCCACGCAGCTGCTTTGCTGCCAAAGAGTAAAATATGATATTAAGCAACGAGAGATGGTCAGCTTCGTAAGGAAAATTTGACCCAGAATATGCAGGGTTGTGATTATGCTGGGGAGAGAAGAGGCTGCATATGTCAGGAGGAGAACGCTTCCAAGGGTGTGTTTGTGTACTATTAGGTCTGCATCAAGTGTACTGTTTGCACATTTATATTTACATGCAAATTAATGCATAACAAAACATGGCTTCTCTTCATTTATATGTTCACCATAAGGTCAGTCTGACAATATTCCTGCTTTACAGGAATGTCCGCAGCAGAAGAGATGCCAATTGTATTGGTATTCCCTGAGAGGCAGGTGTAGCTGGCTCCCTCATTGAAAGCAGAGAAGAAAACTAGTTACAGGGGTGAAAACTATTTGCTCTTGTTGTATCTTAGGACATCAGCCTCCCTACTTATCTGACAAATGCTTTTGAAAGGAGCTAAAGACCACATCAGAGGAGACTGCAAAATGAAGTTAAGCCCACACCCACAAACAAGGAATTGTGTAAAGGAGATACTCCCAAGGACTGGATGTCTTTTGCAGGCAGTTCTCCCCATCCTTACACTTAGGGTGCTAATGTCTGGATCTTCTCAAACAAAAAAACAAAAATAAAATAAATAATAAGCATTCTCCAGCCCTCTTGGTATGCAGTTTCCTGTAATTATATGTGGTAAGCTGTGTCTTGTCTCATCTGTCAGCAGCACACTGATTATAGCAATGGACTAATAATCCAGCACACTTTGAATATGCGGGTTTGAATCTTATTTTTATTGTAGACCATCATGCTTTGTCTCAAAACAAATCCAATAGAAGCCTGCGAGGCAGTCTGCAATCTGGTGTACAAGCTCATTGTTGACCTATGCCTATTCATTTGGAAGCTTGGACATCACATTCTAACAACGTGTTCCCTTCTTTGGTGTCAGAGCTCAGCGTCATCCCACAGGCCTCACAGAATGGAGTCCAGAGTGGCAAAAGGGAAGTGCCATGGAAAAGTAGAGAGCAGAACAACCCTAGAAGTTAGGGAGCAGTGGGAAATCTGAGGCGATGAGAACACAAGAGGCAGATGGCAGAGCAAGGTCCTGAGTCCATACAGTCAGGCAGTGGTTTTCAGAGGATCTTTTAGCAGAAGATACAAAAACAGGGCAAAACACCTCTAAACCCTCTCCTAAACCTCAGAGGCTTCCTGAGCCAGGTATTTCTGTGTATTTGGTAAACTTCAATGGCTTTCACCTCCAAGAAGTGGTCCCATGACCCTTTACACACATGTAGGTTGTGAGCTTCCACAGTATCACAGATTTTCATGATTGAGTTGCAAGAACAAAGAACCACTTCCTTTGCTTCACTCTGATTTGTGCCAGTCTCACTTGATACCACTAGCTCTTAGACAATGGGTAGTATAACCCCAGCTGCCTACAGATGAAACCCTTTTAGGACAGAGGCCTGGGATTGTCCACTGTGCTGCCATAATGATTTAGTGGGCATCAGTGGTAGGGGAGAACCTGGGATACGCAAAGAACACTACAGGAGGAACACAGGAGCAGCAGAAGAACAAAGGGCATTTGCAGCCTTTTGGTGCTAAAGATGGGGCTGACTGGTAAGGGAAAATGGAGGAGGGAAGAAGAAACACCTACAGGCTCTACGAAATTATTTTACTGGATGTTTGAGTCAATGACTTCATGGACCTCAAAGGCACCCAAGACATGGTTTTCTTGTTTTAATCTGGCTATTATCATCTCTTTCAGGTTGAATTCACCCCTGATCAGATTGAAGGTGAGGAAGATCTGTTTCTCTTCTGTGCACAGTAAATACCATCACTGGGAGGCAAGCACTGGGGTGAAAACAAGTGTGGGTTTTGGAGCTCCCTTGAGAGAGCTGTGCTTTAATTCATGGTTCTACCTCTGCCTCATCCCTCCTCCAAATCTTCCACTGAGTTAGTCAAGGGAAAAGGAGGAAAGTCATGCACCATGAAGATGGGGCATACCTTTTGTCAAAGAAAACATCATTTCCTCTGCCTGTGAGGCAAAAACAAAAAAGAAATAACCCACATCTCCAAACCACAGTCCAAAAATATGCTTTTTAGCTAAGAAAACCCACCAACAAAAAATCAATCCTTTCAAGAGAAAATCTCCCAACTCTGGTTTTGAGAGCTTTTCCCTGTATTTAATCAGAATTTAATTTATTACAGTTTTGTGACATCTCTCCAGAAACTATCAAATAATGACAGCAATGGTGTTTTTTCTTTCAAAGGAAAACATCAGCATTAGTTTCTGAACCTTTTCTCCCAGCCTAAGAAAACAATACTGAAACCTCATGTACGAAGTCTTGGGAAAACTATCCACTGCAGCTGTCCCCTTTTTCCTCCACTAATATCTGCTTTGTACTTAAAGGATAATTGATAGGTGGAACTGAACATCTGGCAGAGCTTTGCTTTGGTCTCTAAACATTTGGAAGAGCTTGGTAAAGCCTAAGAAAGACAGTATCAGAAAATGAATTAATTAACAGCGATGAAAAAATTGTGGGCCATACAGTCAGGGTAAGATATAGAGAGATATAGAAGGAAGGATTTTCTAAACTGGAACCAAATGCCATAATGCCTCAGAAATCGAGATTTTGCTACAAACTTCCAGAATTATCTTCAGATTTTCAAGATCCCCTTCACAGTTCTAGTTTCTGTCTTCTAACAGCAGGTCAAAACCAACTTGTGAATGGAGGCAACTGCTAGTTTCTAGGAAAGTGCCCAGGAGGTGGTGGAGTCACTATCCCTGGAGGTGTTCAAGAAAAGTTTAGATGTTGTACTAAGAGATAAAGTTTAGTGAGAAATATTGGTGATGTGTGGATGGTCAGACTAGATGATCTTGGAGGTCTTTTCCAGCCATGGTGATTCTATGATTCTATGGTTCTATTCTAATCCAAAAACCATGGGAGATCCACTGAAGAGTCCCAGTTCTGGGCCTCAAATCTTAAAGCTATTCCAGAAACACAAAACGGCTGAATTACTCATCAGTTAATGCCTTGTGGATTGGGTAGGACCCCACTAGTTTCTATGCCTTGTCTCTGTGTTCCTAAGGAAAATAAGCTCTTGAGGCCATATCAGAGAATAGGAAAAGCACTATTTTTTAAAAAATAGTGTGCTTCTCTGACTATCAGGCCATTGCAATGGCTAGGAAAAGGCAAATCTGGAGCAATTCCATGGCTGTCATAAAAGGTACCAGCTCTGCAGCAGATGCAGACCATATCTAGAAACTGAATTTTCTTTCTTTACAGCAGCCTCTGCTGCCTTCTGGTCTATCTGTGCACACTGAGCAAAGCTGGGGATCTGGGACTTGTGGAATAGGATATCCTTGTAGGATCAAAGGGAAAGCCACGGGGCAGGAAGCAGATAATATCTGTGATAAATGCAGTGAGACCTGTATGTAAACCACCACAGGATAACAGAAAGTCATCTGTGATCCTGTGATTCTGTGAAAGTTTTACTGTATACTAGAATCAGGAAAAACACTAAACACACCTATCATTAATCCCACATCCAGTTCATCAGTTCTAACATGAATGGTTGGAAAGATTGCCTAGCAGCCTGAATGTCACGTGGGGACCAAGCAGAAAAGTTCTGTTTTGTAGAATCACAGAATCATAGAATGGCTTGGGTTGGAAAGGACATCAAAGATCATCCAGTTCTAAACATGATGCCATGGGCTGGTTGCCACCCATTAGATCAGTCTGCCCAGGGCCCCGTTCAACCTGGCTGTGAGTACCTCGAGGGATGGGGCATCCACAACTTCTCTGGGCAGCCCATGCCAGCACCTCACCAAGCTCTCAGTGAAAAATTTCACCCTGACATCTAGTCTAAATCTCCCTTCTTTTAGATTAAAACTGTTCCCCCTCAGTGCCTTTCCTCCTGGCCTCTTCTTGTTCTTTTTCTGCTCTCTCTCCTTCACTTGACCTTTAGAAGGTTCTTGGGTTCATAGATGAGTAAACAGTCAGGCTTGTAGATACTCATTCCCAGGTAGAACTTAGATGCTTTAGGTGTAGAATTACAGAACCATAGATTCAGAAAATGGTTTAGATTAGAAGAGACCTTAAAGATCATCTAGTCCCAACCTCAATGCCAACGACAGGATTGTCAGCCACTAGGTCAGACTACCCAGGGCCCCATCCAGCCTGGCTTTGAATGCCTCCAAGAATGGAGCATTATGTCTGTGGCATGGTCCACAGCTGTCCCCAGATTGCCCCTAGCATACACTGTCCTCAATACTAGTGCACACATGTGAAAACCTTGTCAAGAAGTGCATTATCAATTTAACAAAGAGGACAATTGGTGCTCCAGTGCTTGACACTGTTTTCTTCTGAGTTAAAAAACACCAGTCAGGAAACAAATAACACTTGACATAACTTACAACTGTCAAACTGGCAGGACTTGAGAGTTGGAGCTCATAGAAGCTGTCTGTCAATCTATTATCACTGATCCCAGCTGTCTTTCTGACAGCTGATTCTGGGTTGAGGTGATGGGGGGGGAAACAGACAACAAAGTTTCCCAAAATTTTTCAAGCCATATCTTCTAGGATACTGTGAACCTCATCCCCTTGCTAAGGAAAAGCTGCTGCTGTAGCAGACTTGCTTGCAAAGAGTCACTGTTATGGTAGCCACCAAAATGTTATTCTCAGAGGAAGAAGAATGTTCTAGGGGTGAAGCCCTGTGTTACACACCCATCTTCACATGTCCTCCTGCCTACACTGCCAGTGAAATTCAGCGGTTGTTGCAATGTGTCATTATGAAACTGGATTCCTGGCCTTTTCAGAAATGAGAAGAATATGAGCTATCCAACATGAGAAGATAGGTAGCAATTAGGCGTACAAAAATACAAACTGCTCCTGCCAGTGGTTTAATGGCTAGCAAGGGGACAAAGGAGACCATAGCCACGCTTGTTTCATTGCTTTGATGGAAACTTGCATTAAGCCAGCAAATGTAAAAGCAAATAATAACTCCCCAAAAAGCTTCTGTATGTGGACAGAATGGTGCTTCCAAACCCACAGGCCAATGCTCTGATCAAAGGTGGTTACATCTGAGTTTAAATTGAGAGAGATGTGAGTTGTCCGTGAGTGATGGATTGTGAACCTTTAGGAGGTGGGGCAAAGGGTGCTCCGGAAAGTGGTCTCAGGGGCAGGGAGATGAGCAGCTCAGGGAGGCAGCTGTGTTTCCCATCCACCTTGGCTGCTGAGACCCCCAGGAAAAGAAACAGCTCCGACTGGGGCTTTGACCCCCTTCTCCAGTCCGCAAGGAGCCCATGAAAATCCACTATTGCCCTCTGCTGGAGTGAGGGCTGCTGGTGGGACCTGGGCTCCAGCTGGTGACTGAAGTAAAGACTGGAGAGAGAGGCAGGGAGAGAAAGTAAGAGAATGCAAAGAGGAGAATGCAAATAGGAAAACAGAAGGAGTGTTAATCAGTCCAAAGTGAGAAAAAGGCATCGCTGTTGGAAAGTACTGGGTGAGGACGGAAGTGAGTAAGATAGAAATGGAATGATAAAAAAGGAAAAAGGAGGGAGAAAGGAGGAGAAGAAAAACAGCAGCACTGGAAGAAGAAAGGAGAAAGGAAAATGAGAAAAGGAAAGGAAAGGGAAAGGAAAGG
>NC_034410.1:2527909-2594655 GCF_002078875.1 Numida meleagris | reverse complement strand
AAAGAAAAGAAAAGAAAAGAAAAGAAAAGAAAAGAAAAGAAAAGAAAAGAAAAGAAAAGAAAAGAAAAGAAAAGAAAAGAAAAGAAAAGAAAAGAGAACAATAGGAAGGAGAAGGAATTGAGAAGTGAAACATGGAGAAAGTCTAGTGTGTAAAATGAAGGGCTGAATAAACAAATGAGTCAACTTCTAGGGAAGGAAGATAGCCTTCCTACACTCTGGGAGTGGGAGGAAAACTTATGCAGAAGAGGAACAGCAGGACAGGGCACCGAGTCAGGGGTTCCCAGCTTTAAAACCAGAGAGATATTTGTGATCACTCACAGCCTATGCACTATATACTCTGTTCAGTAAAGGGCAACAGCCTATTACTCTTGCTTGCATCTTGAGATGGTCCTCAGTCTCTGCAGCTCCTTAAGGGAGAGGCAGAGCTGGGCAACCACTGTGTCTGGGATAATGTACTGTCCCCATTTATCAGTGGTACTCTTTGGCCAGAAGAGGTGAGGATATATTCACAGGGACATAGTGGAAGAGAGATGGCTGTTCAAGGGGAAGGGCTCTGCCTGGGGAAGCAGACAGATGTGAAATCACTGGAGTGAGTGGTTTCACCTCCACACATGGGATCTGGTCCGTCCTCAGGAGCTGACAGCATAGCAAATCTCACTTCGCCAGACACAATTGGATCAGCTGCTAGAAAAAAAAGAAAAATCAGAGGATTCTTTTAAACATGTCCATTGACACTATTAAACATAACAACTGATCAGTGATAAGATTTTTCATATACACTCACCATCCCCCTCCACCAGACTGTTGTGTGTTTATTTCAGAGGGTTATTATGGCATATCTGGTTATCTGCTAATGTAGGTGCTCTTCCATCTGTGGGGTCTCTAAAGCATAATGCTGAATACAACATCGAGTTAGCTAATGAGCAGAATGGCTGCTGAATTCTGTGCCACCCTAAGTGCTCCTGCTGAGCTGGAAAGATCTCAAGGCCAACCATTCCTGGGAGGTCTTCCACGCTTCCTGATGATAGTTGAGCCGGAAATACCACAAGAAAAGCATCTGACCTCTTCAGTTCTATCCCCTGATTGAACTGGGAAATGCAAGAGAGGAGAAACACAAACATTTCAGATAACACCAACAAGAAAGCTCATCCAACTTGTTCCCAGACTGCAAAATAAAGGGTTATGCTGAGTTAATTAGGGGGAAGGTCTGGGTTTCCTTTGACTTTATCTGAGGGAGCATGGCATGCATTTCTTTCTATCTTTTTTGTCTTCCAGAATTTAAGGAAGCATTCTCACTTTTTGACCGGACTCCCAAGTCTGAGATGAAAATCACATATGCACAATGTGGAGATGTCTTGAGGGCTTTGGGGCAGAATCCAACCCAGGCTGAGGTCATGAAAGTGCTTGGCAGACCCAAACAAGAAGGTTGGTGTCCTCCTCAGTGTTCATTTTGAAAAAGATCTCTTGAAGAATTAGTGATGAAGTAGGTGATGTCTCCTTTTTCTGTTGGAGAGACTTATTGTGAAACACTGAAGGGTATAGAACAGTCTCTGCAAATCTCTAGCAGAAAAGTAACCAAGGACGAAACTGTCAATTTAACTGTCTCAAATTTAGGAGACTGATTTAATAGCCACATGTATCAATATGTTTACAATGAAAAGGTGTTACCTTTTAAAATTGCTTTGATTATAAGGCATTCACTTGTGTTTATGAAAAGCTCAGACATGTGAAGTCATCTAAAGAAACAAAAGGATAAACTGAAAGAAAAGCCAGAGATTGTTCTACAAGAGTGTATGTTAGATGCTCTAACTGCAGTTATTACTGCAGTTACATCTGCTTTCAACATGCACTGCATACAAAATATGTGTTCATAACAAAGAAATCTCACCCAGACAGCATCTGCAATTCAGGCAATTTCCAGGTGACTTCTCTGTCTCTTCCTTTTGCTGAGGTTAATGGAAACAGACCACTGGGCCCTCATTCAACAGGTGGGATATCTCGTGATATGGCAATGACACAGTGCTGGATGGGACAAGTAGTCATAAAGGACTATAATGTCCAGTGATGCTCTTGAAAGACAAAGAATCAGGAAAATGGGATGCAGAACCCTCATTCTGCCATCCCTCTGTTCACTCTCAAACTCCTCTCCCAGCATGGTTTTAGATAGCTCTGTGTTATAGGGCTGCAAAGCAAAGCTGACTTCGTATCAGGAGCAGGCTTCAGTTTTATTGCCTCCTGATTAGTTTTGCATTTTTTATTGCATCAGAAGCCTTGGGATTCTAACTGTGCTTGCTTTCCTTGCTATTTGCATATGACAGACACATGCTATCTGATGTGATATCTGTCTATCTATTGGTCTAATAAAAGCACACTTCTCTTTTTGCTAGACCTCCTTTTCCAACTCTGACTACACATTCCTCTACCTATACTTACCATATTCCTGCGTACTTCCTGCCTCTTTAGCCAGGATTTATTGCCATGGTTCTACTCTCACCACTTACCCATGCCCAGTGCCCCAACATAAGCCCTCTGCACTGCCAGAATTCACTACAACTTTCATTTTTATCTGTGTCTTTGTAGAGATGAACTCCAAGATGATAGACTTTGAGACCTTCCTGCCCATGCTCCAGCACGTTTCCAAGACAAAAGACACAGGCACCTATGAGGACTTTGTGGAGGGTCTGCGTGTGTTTGACAAGGAGGGAAATGGAACAGTGATGGGGGCCGAACTCCGCCATGTTTTGGCTACACTGGGTAAGGTGAACCTTTCCTTATACAGTTTCATCACTGAGGTCTTTCCCATGTAGCTTGTATTAAGTTGGACAACTTTATGAAGAAAATGACTGTGCAAGTCTTCAGTCATTACACTGTCCTCAGATATAAAGACAAAAAAAAAAAAAAGAGCTTCTTAATAATGAAGCATAAGATCATTGATCTACAGCTCAAACACTTGGTTTTCCTTCTTTCCTCCCCTTCCTTTCTTTCTTCCTTCCTTGTCCTAGTGTCGTATTTCTCCTATAAATATTATGTTTGCATGAAAACTGTCAAAAAAACCTGAAAACTCATCTAGTCCTACAATATTTGCATCCATTTTTTCTTCAAGAAAAGTTCTAGGGTGAAGTACTTTTAAATTGGTCATCCACTTAACAGAATTGCCTTTGAAATGGAAAAGCTCTTTTCAAAGGAAGAATCAATGTTTCTCTGTCGTCTCAAATATTGACTTCAGAAACTCAGTTTTTCACAAAGAGACATGACAATTGCATGAGTACCAGACAGAAAATTTGTCTGTAACTTAATGACAGGTTTTGAACTTGGATTAGAAGGCACTGACATGTTGTCGTTTGAGTAAGCATTTCTCAAAATCAGCCTTTTCTACTGAGGTTTGCTGACTATTTTTAAGAAAGGATGAGCAATTACAAGAGAGATTTGATTTAGATAAAGAATTCCAATCATGGGTTTTGAGCTGGGATATTGATTAAAAAAAATACATATCTATTTTTTTTTAATTCTCAATTGCTTCCATTCTAAGACACATCCATGTCTACTCAGGGAATAATAATCAAAAAAAGCAATGTTCTTTTCATTTGCATCATGGATACTAATGAATAAGTTTGGGAACCAAATTCAGTGGTGAAAAAGAAACTACTGCCACCACCACCACAAACTCCCAACACACAAAGTCAGTACTAATGCCCTACCTAACCCCTATCTAACCTTCCCCTGAACAATGTGAACAGTCTGGGTAGTTTTGTGAGTTTTACTGTACTGCAAGAAATTATTTTGAACTTAATCTTCTGTTTCCAGCAATCTAAAATAATGTAGCAATATCTGATTTTCAAGCAGTGATAGGATGTATTTCAATTTGAAGAGCAGTTCTATTTAAAGTGGTAATTTCTTAATACTGATCAAATTCTAAGCACAACCAAGTATTTTATAAATTAGAATATTTTTCTGTTTAATTTTCAGAAAAATTGTTGAATTTTCAGCAGCTCACATCAGCTGAGGACTTGTTGCTATGTGTCAGAGATCAATGATGTCTAAATAACAGGGCCCATCCAATGTATTTTATTTTAATTTCTACAATTTCAGATGATATAATTCAAAAATTTCTCCCATGCATCTCTGGACGCCATTTGATCTCATCCTAAAACCAGTGCCTCATACTACATTAGGGAGATCTATTGAACGGATCCATCTGTTTGCCCACAATGAAGCCTTATGAGCACATACATCCCCAGTACTTAGAAGATTAAATGAACAGAATGGATCACTGGCTCAATTCAGTCATCTCCAAATTGATCTTGGAATCTCCCTGAACCTCAAAGCCATAGGCGTATTAGAGAGTGAAACTTCTGAAGGTTTGTTCAGTGAAGACTTGGTTAAGGACTGACTAAAACTTTCAAGACTTGGCACTCCGTGAAACGTGATTCTTAAAAGAATAAGGATGTGAACAGCATATCATGTAGGTTTCCTTATTTATTCTCTTTTTGGTTTTCAGATCAAATTCTCTGTTTGCAAGGGTAAAACTAGTTCTCCTAGCAGTCAGCACCACAAATTTGCTGAAGAGAAAATCTCTCTCTCTTTTTCTTTCTCTCTTTTGCATTCTTTGATTCTTTGAACTGTTCTTCATAAATTCTTAAGAAGGGCTCAGCTAATAGAGTACTTTGCTTTCCACTCAGGTGAAAGGTTGACTGAAGAGGAAGTTGATAAGCTAATGGCTGGTCAGGAAGATGCCAATGGTTGTATTAACTATGAAGGTAGGTATGATCACTCCAGTCTGAGCAGTGGTCATGTACTTGAAGGCTTTCTTGCAATTTTCCTCTGAAGGCTTAAATCCAAGGTAGATCTGACTCCCAAAAATTAGAATGTTATTTTCCAAATCTGAGACCAATCAAATGTACTTGGCATAACCAATACAAATAAACTTGTCTTACTCTTTTTTTTTCCTGCCTGAACCCAACATCTCTTTGTCCTCTAAAAACAAGATAAAGATCTCTTTTGAGAGTTCCCTGCAGAAAATCACTAAATTTTCATTCAAAAATTCAGCAAAATATGTTTTCCTTAGGATCCTCTTTGGTCCTTTGACCTAAGAATTCTACAAGGCTTTCCAAAGACTTTACAATTTATTCCATTGTTGGTAGACAGCCAGAAAAAAGAGATTTGGTCCCGAGTAAATGAACCATGTTTCTCTCACGCGTCTTGCCAGCCCATATGCTTCACTCTTAAGTAAAACACAATATTCAGATGTGTTATTGCACACACCTGAGTCTTTTTTTGAGGGTTAACTGGCGACTGTTGTATCATTTTGGTGACTTAGCTGCTCTATAATCTTCATTGAGTCTTTTATGAATATTTTTTTTGGTAGACTTCTTTGCCTTACAAGTGCTAGTGATCTGACCTCAGGGAAATCTTTCCTGTAAGGAGCCAATAAACAGAAATCTGTAGATTTAGACAACTCAAATGACTCATGAACTTATAGTAAACTCAGAGAAATTATTCAGAAGGAAAAACATATTTTCTTGCTGCAATGTGTTTATCCTTTCCATTTCAAATTTCAGAATCATGAACACTTCTTGGTGATGAATGATGTTTTTAAATGGATAAAAATGAAACCCAAAACCTTTAGTAAAAAAAAAAAAACAACAGCAACAACAACAACTTAATTTGGATTTGAAGAGTCTTGTTTGTTTCTAAACCTGAATTCACTGAAGGGATATAGTTGTGACACCTGACTGGGTGACCTGCTGTGGATCCTGGAGGTTTACTCCAGAGGTTCTTTCAGTGCCCTCTGCCTGAATACTAAAGCGCTGAAAGCTTACAAAATGATGACCTGAAGTTTCTCATGGTTGTATACTTTGGAAAGACAGTTTCATTTGGTAGCCAGGGGTAAGGGATTAAACAAGCTATAGACTGACTAATATTTGTGTTCATTTCCACTGGCTAACCAGACTCCTGACTACCTCGCACTGTAATATATATTATCTTAAGGATTTACAACTCATTTAGCACCAGGGTATCTGGAGTCTCATTTACAAAGTGATGTGGCATTAATTACATCACTGGAAGCAAGAGGAATTAATTTAAATAACAACTAAGCTGAGATATGTAGGACCTTACTGAGTTTAATGTAGGAGAATTGATAAATGATCCTGCTCTTTCTCTTCTTTCCAGCTTTTGTGAAGCATATCATGGCTAACTGAACACCAGGTAAGTCCCTTCTGTCCTCTTTGAATATCATATTAGTTTGGTTAGGGCATCTGAGATAGGGATGGCTTGGGGAATATATACATAGGCTTGGGGAATTTGTAAGTGATTAATTCAGGACAGCGAGTATTTTCAGCATGTAGTATAAGGAATTAGGCCAAGAATAAGATAAATATTTTCTTCATGTTATCAAATGCACAGCAAATTGGTGCAGCTGTCTGGTGAGTCTTGTCTGGTGAATTGCCTGGTAACACCTTTGTTTTAGAAACCCATATATCCTAAAAGGATTTGACTTTCAAAGAAGTAATTCCTTTATGATTAACTGGAAACTTCAAATGATTTAGATTTTTTATGTCCACTTACAAGGCTCTGCTCCTAGACTTTTCCCAACACTCAGTGAGAAAGAACTGAGTTCACTAGAGAAAAAGTGGACAAAAAAACCAAGTAGATAAGGATTAATATATACCTGTTTCTGAGCCCACATTTGGAGGCTAACCATTGGACTTCCATAAACCTGGCTCCCAGCTTCTCCTGGCAAATTGATTGGTTTTCCAGGAAAAGAGCTTTGTCCAGCATATCTTCTGACTTTATTCAGCAACGTTCTCCAAACCGCAGTGCCTTTTAGGGAATCTCGGTCTCGCCATTGCAAATGAGTTGAACTTCATTTCCAGTATTGCCTCATCATCTTTTTTTTTGTTGTTGTTTTCCTGTAAAATGTGCCAGCTGGTTGGAATTGGCATTTGCCACTATTTACCTTGGTTCTGACCTGACAGTTAACCAACTCTATCTATTTTGCAAAGTATCTGATAGATTGGGAAAGGCCGTGGCTTCCTTCAGATTTGTTCTGGGTTATTTTTCTTCTTCTTCGGTTTATTTTTCTACTCAGTCCTGACCAGGCCTGGCTTTGTTTTGCTTTTGGGGCTGACATTATCCCAGCCCACTGAGACCTGTCTGCCATGTGGTGACTTATCATTATGCTCACTGGCACCCCAGGGAGTGAGTTAAGTAGGAGTCAAATCCCGGACTTTAGAACTTTTGTTCCAAGATATGATTGACCAAAATGTAAACTGTCTTAAAAGCTGACCACTTTTTCTTATTGTGGTCCATTTGCCTTACTTGCAGGCATTTATCTTCTCTGAACACGCACACATTTTTCCAGCACTGGTTCCCAGTTTTGAATTTCAAATATCCGTACTGGCCCACAGTCATAGTGGGTATTCCTACAGTTAGTTTTATCCACACTTGTTGTTTAGAGATGTTTTCAATCCTTATTCCTTTCCTAAATCCACTGCCATGGGAAATTCCCACTCTGATGCCTAAAGTCCTTCCAGTCACCTAAGACAGGGTTAGGTGCTAAAGAAGACAAGTGAATGTGGGTAAGCTGTAAAGCTGGCAAGAGGCTGGGAACTGCAGCACAGGGGCCAGCACGTGTTTCTTGACTTATGATGGGTTTGGAAGGGGAGCTGAGCACTCCCTGGCTCACAGAGAACCAGTGTACCACTGATTTGCCAATAATGGGTGTCCTTCAGGAGTGGCATCTTCAATTTCCTGCGGTATTGCTGTTGGCACGCTTAGGGGAAAACAATTGCAGTCTTTACTCTTTAAAGGCTGGTGGCCCTTTGCCATAGAGCATATAACAAACAAATTCCCAAACACTGGATTTGAACTCAGTGGGAATCTGGATCGCATTCCAGAAGCAAAGTAGCGGCTCATGTTTCTAGGCCATTTCCATATACTAGTGGAAAGCTAGATCTGCATCCTAATACAAGAACTAAATTACGTCTTTCCCTTTATTTCCTGAGCATAGTAATTGTGACAACACTTTATTGACCTTACTTACACACAGTCAACAAAAATACCCTAGTTTAAACATGTAATCTCAAGTAGCTGAGCAGTGCAGCTGGAGGGACAGTCCACACTATGTCCACAGGGGCTCGATTCAGTGTTCCACGTGTAAGTTCTTGGTGTTGTTTGAGATGTTCCAAGTGTCTCAAATATAGTCTCACAGATATGATGCAGAGCCTACAGCAGCCCTGTGTCTGGGGTACTCTGGAACATCTCAAGTGTCTCTAGGTGCCAACATGACAGGAAGTGAATTTTACCCCATGACTTGAATTTGTGTGACTGTAGGAGGAAGTCTAGAGTCTGTCAGTGTTTGGCTGACATAATATTCCTTGGCATCCGTCATCTTCCCGTCAGATTAAGATGCTTACATGAAAGCTGGGTATCTCAGTTTCCAAATGTAAAGGAGATCGAGTCAGATGGAGCATGCAAAGTGATTCATCTCATTCAAAGAAGGGACAGAGATGCAGAGTCCAACTGCCAGTGCAAAGAAGGAAAAATTTTCTTGGACACAATATTTGCTGTCTGCACAGGGATGTTCTGTGGAAGGAGAAACTGTGCAGTGGCTCAA
This sequence comes from Numida meleagris, assembly GCF_002078875.1. Lineage (NCBI taxonomy): Eukaryota > Metazoa > Chordata > Aves > Galliformes > Numididae > Numida > Numida meleagris. Next base: position 2,586,038 of record NC_034410.1, on the reverse strand, counting down.
CAACTGGAGATTTTTTTTTATGTAAAGCTAAGTCTTTACCCTAGCCTCATATATGGCATGGCTCTATCACCTTTCCGTATCACTGCTTACCATGTTTTATCCACCATTTCTATGTTGAGTGTAGGATTGCAGGGTTGAGATGGAATCTAAGGATTTTTTGTCCTGCATGAAATCTCATATCAGTTGGGATCTTCATAGGGCCTCACTGCCCCTAAGCTGAGTATGCTATTAGGATGACTGAGACTGATTCCTCATGGAGCTGTTTATTTCTGCCTTCTTCCTCTAATGCTTAAAAATAACTTTATTTTTAGGACAAGACAGTCATGGAGAAGCCCAGATTCTGGCCTTGAATTTTGATTTATTGGAACATCTTCTCATTTTTCAGCCCAGATTCCCATTACAGAGCAATAAAATGTACCGTCCCTGAAGTTATTTGAATAAATGTTTTTTGTTTGCTTTGTCTTGTTTCTTCATGGGAAGAAAATGGAAAATTGAACAAACATAGAATCTGAACCACGAATACGTGGGCATTGTCTTTCTTTATTCTTTTTTTTCTTTTCCCCTTCTTATACACAATATTTACACCAAATATTCAAAGGAGAGGGGAGAAAGAGAAGTTTTTTCATGACTAAATAATAAAAAAAACCCATACTTATCACTTCACTGTATCCTTCCCTTCTTCTCACTCTTCTTTCCAAAACAACTGGACCTTTCTTTTTGTGTTTACTGCATTTGTAAAATACATCCTTGAGAGAGTAAAGGAGAAAAGAAACTAAACCAACTGCATAAATCTCATTTGTGCAAGGAATATTCTTAGTCTTTGGTGGAAAACAGCAAAAGTAGAATTCCCAGAAATCAGCAACAAATGCAAAATTTTTTTATATGTTTCTCAGCTTTGGAAGACACCACCTTTAACATGTGAGATATAAAGGAAGAACAACACAAAACAAAGGTGTATGCTGTATTGCTAGAATGCATCCCTTCTCTCTGTTCTCCGCGAGGATATGTTCCCTTTTCCACAGTCCAGCCTATGAAACAAATGAAATATTTTTCCCAATGAAAACTTGAAATTGTTCCATTATGCATTTCTTGGTCCTGTTGTTTCTTGTAGTAAAACATGGGATTCTTTATCTCCCAGTTTCATCATTTCTGTGTCTGTGTAAGTGAAGGGGAAATAAATGCTTTACAAAGGAAAGCTAAGAAGGATGAAAAAGCACACAGATTAAGCTGCCTCATTTTCTGAGGAAAAATTGTTTGAAAAGAAAAAAGAACATCCAACCACTACATCCTTTGGTGGGGAAAAAGAAAACAGAAGCTGATATAGCTCATTAGGTAATACAAAAAAAAAATGTAAATGAACAGTACCCCATTTAAGCAAGAGAAATTGTGAAGAAAAAGAAAAAAGACAACCTGGAAACTTAGTGGAGGAAGGACTGTCATTGGAACACTATTATACCAGAGCTCTGGTATTCTGTGTATTGATATTATGGTGAAATTATACTGCTTAGAAATGACATCATGGGTCATCTCTATCAAGAAGAGCTGTTATGAATGAGAGAACACAAAACAATCAAACCACACCAATACACCAGCTGTAACAAAGTGTACCACTGAGTAATTACAAAAGCAAATCACCAGTTATAATTTAAGCTGATAGCAATAACAATCAAATGCTAAAGGAAATTTAGGAAGCTAGTGGAGAGGGAGGAGTAGAATGATGTTAATAAATGAAAAAAAAAAACAAAACATAACCAGCCTGGCTTAACTGTGCATGAAGATGCAAGAAAAAACACCACTGTGAATGACTGATTATGGAGAATCTACCTCTGGAGCGTCAGTCACGACCAGAGAAATGCGCTGATCAGGCCACACATGAGCTCATGAGAGTAGTAACTAGATCTGCTCTAGTGTGCAGAAGTCAGGCACCAGAGATAGCCACCACCAATGGACCACCACCTCAGGGCTGCCCTCTGGGGACATCCCCTTCTTTTCTCACTGTTGCCTCCTGGGATTTCCTAAGTCTTCGTTTGTCTAGGGGCAAATGTTATTTCAAAGACATCTTGTCTTTACTCTCATAGTAGAATTTTGTCTTAAATTAAACGAATACAGCAGTTGAAATATGCAATCCTTTCTGCCTTTCCTGCTGGTGTAACGAATTACCTGGAAATGTCTTCCACCCCTTGTAAGGGTATCTCCAGTATGAAAAACACTTGAGCTCTAGGACTTGTGTGGCTGAGGAGCATCATGACAGCTTGGTGAACACACTCTGCTAGCAGATACCATCATAAATTTATTGGCTCGTTATGACCCTCTCCTCTCATTCTTCCATCCCTTGTTTTACAGTCACCAGAACTCATCTCCAAATTAGGCTATTTTCATTAGATAGAGTCCCATGTCACCTAGTCCAGGGCCAGACCTGTCAAAAGGTGTCAGTGTGAGAACACAGGTGTTTGTTCTGAATTCCCTTCAGAGAGATGAAATTACCACATCAGGTCCAGTTCAGGTGTGGCAGAAATCCTAATTTCTCCAGTGGGCCATCAGCTGCTTTATTTCTCAGCTGCTAAACACAATGCCACCACCTTGTCTGCCTCTCAGACCCCCAGGAAACAGTCACCTTGAGGTTTTATACTGAAATCCTGCAGAATGTTTCACCCTGCACTCCCAAAATAACATCTGTTCACATCCATAAATGCAAGTGAGATTTTCGTCTGGGCAGAGGGTGACTTTCTTCCATACAAGTAGCAATACTCACAGAGTTGGTGGATCTGTCTGTCCTAGGCTTGTGTTGTATTCAATTGTTATCTTATAGGCAAAGGTGGTATCTGGACTGCAAGGTTTACACATTACTAGATATTATTACTTCGTGTTGACCCACGTAGTCACATGAATCCAGCTGCTGGGAGTACATGAGGCTCACAGATATCCCAGGAAGACTTCAAGGGCTGGTAGTGTGCAAATGAGTGAACAAGTCCTGTGATAGAGCAACAGGAGGGGCAAAGACCACCAAGCTAAGTACAGCCATCTGAGTTAATGTGCACTGTGCGAGCACACTGGGGAGGAGAACAGCCAAAGTGCAGCACCTGGGGCAAGCAAGGCTTATTAGCAGCAGAACAGAGTAAAACAACAGCTGGTGTTTCACCCCAAGAGCATTGGCAGGGCTCTTCATGGAAGGATATACAGGTCAGCCCAATGTGCATAAGCAAAGCTGTGTGTGGGAGAAGGCTGGAGCAGCGCTTATTGCCTTCTGTGTCTCAGGACACGCTATCACTGGATTTTTTTTCACAGGCATGATATTCACTCACAAGCTAACCGGAATAAATAAGCAATATTTCTTTCCTCTTCCCTTCTACTTCTTCTCTCCCAACCCCCAACCCTGAATTAAGAAAAATAACCTATCCAGAGAATTTCTTTTTTTTTTTCTTTTTTTTTTTTTTAAATGTGGCCAGGAGACATGCCAAGTTTCTCGAAGATCTTTTTATAGCAGTAGCATCTGGCTCTCTGGGAGTCTCCGTGGGGAGTTCTGTCAGTGACTTTACATCTGCTGTGGTTAAGCTGCTAATGGACTGGCTGTCTGGGCTGCTGCCTGCTCCACTGATTTCTTAGTACCATGCTTTGGTTATTTGAGGAGCTTGAGCCTATTGACTTCTGCCAGAATTACATCGTACATTCCAGCAGCAACTTGCATTGCAACACCCAGTCATGCAGAAGGGGTTTCAGATGGAGTAAGGATATTGGCTGGCATTTCATCACTCTCTCCTTGAATTTACCCGAGCCTGGATTAGAGCATGGTATGAAAAGTGGAGGTTTTTGATCAGGAAGCCAAGGAGAAAGCAAATCCTGTGACACTTTCTCAACCATGCTAATAAGCAAATAAACAAATGAATGCAGTTGTTTCATCTGGGGACTCAGTTAAAAATGCTCCCTAGTGATATGATGCAGCTCAATTTTTGTCATATTCAACACTCTCTAAATTATTTTTAACGTAGCTAATTACTACTTTGTAGTGAAAAATCAAAATGCTCCATCTGTATCATTCTAACATGTACCAGTTTAACGTTTTCAATATTTTGCTGTGTGACCTGGATTTTGACTTTGGCCAAACCTGTTGTGAAAACTACACCTGATTCTAAGCATGAATTTCCTGTATAATGTCATTGTTCAGAGAAAGTGCAATTTTTTCTGGCACTGAATTGGGCGTTCCATATTTGCAGTTGATCGGTTTGATTTTTCATAGATTTGTTCTTCGTTGCCACTAAGAAACACTTTTCTCTCCCCTAAGAATAAAACGACCCCAAACAACTGCTTCAGGAATAGGCTTGTTGAACTTGGCTTAACTAAAGATGTGCTTTGTCATTTGCAATGCTCTAGATCATTCCCCCTGATTCTAGCTGTTGCTTAGAAATATGCATATCTTCTGAATATTCTGATTCGAGCTATTATGGATGAAAGTCGTTTCATTCAATTTTTAAGCCTGGCTAATTTGCTTACAGAGAGAGATTATTTCTTCACAGACCTTTCACAGTGCTGCCTTCATACCACTTCACCCCCTTCTCACTCAAGCTAGGACAGTAGGTTTCTTTATCTGATTGTTGTAGCAGCATTTTTGTAAAAGTAATGATGTGAAAATACCCACAATTTCAAATTTACAGATAGATTTAATATCCAACATCATGCTACTAGTCTTAAGTATATGTACATGTATGCATAGACATGTAACTACATAGCACAGTGTAGACTATGTGACCTTTAAATTCACCAAATGCCTTGTGATACAACATAGTTATTTTTTTCCAGTTTCATCTAACATGGAAAATTCTTTGGACTCCCTGAAGTTTGTTATGTAGCCTCTGTTCATCTATCCTTCTTCTCACATTTATCTAGCAACGTTGCTGAAATATGCCAAAAGTCCAGCAGAACAGCAAAATGAATGTTTTCATTTATAAACCCCAAAGTGCCTGTTTCTGTACTAGCTGTTCTGTGAATTCCTTCACTTTCCTGTAATAAAAGTGTCATGGGAGAGTTATGATGTATGCCAAAGATAAAAGACAGGAGAAATGAAGAAAGAGAAGTATAGATGTGTGTAGGTAGATCTATATTGAACTGAGGCAACGATGTGTAATGTGGGGCAGCGCTAGCCCCAAGTGCCAGATGGAAGCTGGATTTCTGCTCCCATCAGATAGAACCCATGGGTGTACAAGAGTATGTGCAAAAAACAAGCATCTCTCAAGATGAGCTTTGACATTTCTGGAAGGAAGTTTCTTGTTTGATGATACTAGGCTTTTGGGAGCCTAGTAGCAGATAAAAAACAGATAAAAAATAACATAAAAGAATACAATGATCATACAACACAAAGTACTCCAGTGTAAACTCATTGTGTGTCTTCAAATCTACTCAAAACATCTGAAAAGTTCATAGAATCATTGAGTTGGAAGGGGCCGATAAGGGTCATTGAGTCCAACCCCGGGCTCCACACAGAACCACCCAAAAATCAGACCACATGACTGAGGGCATCGCCCAAATGATTCTTGAACTCCAGTAAGCTCAGTGCCACGACCTTTTGGTAGCCTCCATTCCAAAAGGCACCTCTTGTTCATAGGGCATCTCTCTTCACTTTGACCTGTCTTTCAAACCTTCAGTCTGCATGAGGATTCACTTGTGCACAGACCAAATTCAGTATTAATTGGGATAGATCAGATCTAGTGAAAACACCAGCCAGGAGAAAAAAAGAATATGTTATCGTTGTAGACAAATGGAAAAAGATAAATTTTAGGACTAAAAGGAGCCAGGCTTGAGTATGTGATGCATTCTGGAGGCTTCTGTCCTGATCTATATACATATCCTGAATCCGTCCCTGCTCCCATCAGAATGAAAAATCACAGATGTGGTATAAAAGATGTTTCAGCTCATCTGAGCTCAGCAATTTGAAAGCTTAGAGAGTGATGCAGATCATTTTGATTTTGAGGAGCTAATTATCTGACAACACTTAGTCATATTTTCTTCCTACTGAACTGCCAGTATTTTAGCATATAACCCACCAATGGAACCTTTCAGAAAGAAGAAAAAACAAAACCACCTTTATCGAGTCAACTCAGCCAAAGAAAAAGCTCTCCAGAAGGCACTGAGCTCTTGAGCAGTTCTCCACTGCCATTTGTAAATGCTGAGAGTTGGTAAACAACGGGAACAAAGATATTTGGAATGTGACAATGAATTTCAAGAATCCATAAACATTCACAGAGTTAAGTTCATGCAAAACCTATCTCTGAGAATCAAGCATTTCTTGAATAGAAATGTTCATGGTGTGAAGAAAACAATACAGTTATTTTTGGAATTTCCTCAGTCCCCCTCATGTCTCTGTGCTGTTAGTGGGGTTCTGACATGCTATTGCTGATTTTAATTGTAGTGTGTCCCAAACTGAACAGACACACTATTAGCAACTACTGACCATCATTAATTTCTATTAATTTTTAAATTCCTAATAATCATGATTCTTGGCGAGGACTGCAGCCATTGACGGGGATCACAGTGTATTTGATGCTAGACTGAAACAGAGCCATAAGACAGTTTCTTCAGCACAATATTTACAGGCTAGTTTCTTTCAAAACTATTATTTTCATCTGAATGCATGTTTACGGTGTTTATCCAGTGATTCATGGTACAGTCACATAGAAAAGTGAGCAACTGACAAAAATACACCCCGTTAAGGAGCAGTAATGTGTGCAGGAACGGCATGGAAAATGACCGAGGAAAATCCTTCAAAGTGAAGCCCAAATTTCCATGGCTTTCTGGGTCTAAGCTGTTAATGAGAAATGGCAGAGCAATTTCACATTGACGTGTTAGAGAACGTGGATGAATTCTAGTGTGAGAAAAGCTGTCAACCCCCCACCCCCGTAAGCAGCAGTTTTGCTTTCTGACACTTCTCATTGCATCTCTCCCTCACGTTACAGCTGACTTACAGCGTCACATCCCGCTCTGCAGCAAAGTGTGGGCATGTAGGCTGCGCAAGAATTCCATCACTCAAAGAAACGTTGCTCAAAAGGTTGGAAACTGCACAGTCTTCAAACAGATGCTCAAAGTCCTTGCTTAGAGGCATTCCCAGGGGACAACGGTCTCACTCCAAAGCACTCTGATGCCAACCCATAGATTGGGCTGCCATCTCTTAGAGGACTGGAGCCTGTTATTTCTCAGTACCACACAGACAGCGGTGGTTTTCATGCTTGGTTCAGGTGAAATAATGGAGAATTTCACCCTCCAGGATAAGCATGACAACTGGGCTAAAGAGATTTGCTTCAGACTCGGAGTCAGTGAAATAAACTGCTTCACTTTTCTCCCTTTATATATGCTGCTTGATAGCACAATTAGGTGTGAGCATTGCTTGGTGAAGCTATGCCAGGAGAAGCTGTGAGAGTAATCACACAAGCAAAACTGATCTGTATTTTTTTTTAATTGGTAAGGCCTGCGCAAAGAGATGAAGCTTTCTGCTCAAAGTTCCCTCACTGTAAGCACGCCTTGACTAAGAGGTGCAGCATTTCAGACTTGAATGAAATCTAGATTAAATATCAAGCTAATGAGTTTAGGACACACCAAGCTCTTTGGCCATGTGCACAGAGGGGATGATGTGTCTGGCATCATGCCTAGATGATCTTAGCTCCCTCTACTAAAGTAAATAGCAGGTGCTTATTCACAGCAGTGTCAATGCAGATGGCACTGAATGCAAGGGTAGAGCAATGATGTGTGCGTAATGATACCACATTAGTTGTCCTCATCCTGAAGAGACAGACTGCTTCTGCTAAGAGTCACTTCCTCCACGGGTAGAAAGATGGTGCTCATGATAGATGAGTTTGGGAGCCAGCGGGCATGTGCTATAGGGCACTGACACACCCCACGAGTCAGTTTCCAATTGCTGCTATGGGGGAAAAGGAGTGCATTTGTGTGATTCTTTCCGTGATCAAAATTGGAGTCTGTTTCAGTGCCAAGGTAAAGATTTAAGAAATACTTCCTGCTTAAACTACCTGGGTTTTTTGTACACAAGCACTGAAAAGAAAAAGGAAAAGGAATAGGAAAAGTAAAAAGTAAAGAGAAGAAAAAAGAAAAAAAGAAAATAGGAAAAAGAAAAAGGAAGAGGAAAGAAAAAAGAAAAAGGAAAAAGAAAAAAGAAAAAAAAAGAAAGAAAAAGGAAAAAAGGAAAAAAGAAAAAGAGGAAAAAGAGGGAAAAAAAAGAAAGGCAATAAGATAAGCATTAATAAATAATATAAACATAACATTGAAATGCCAAATTTTGCTCCCAGTTTGCCATAAAAGAAAAGATTTGAAATGTAAATACATGGGATAAGACAGAAAATCTGTGCCACAGGGGACTGGTTTATATTTCTAGCATTAATCGATGGCACTGTCTTAAGAAGTTGCAAGGGTAGATTTGGTTCAGGGCATACTGATCTGTGGGTGGCAGAGCAGGTGCCCCAGGCCGAGGTGCAATTTCATGCTCCTTCCAGCCAAGCCTAAAGTACAGCAGACATCTGGGAAGCTAAATAACGTTCTCTCAGGATGAAAACACCACAATTTATTTGAACACATCAGAATAATTTGAGTCGCATGATTTTGTAGAGCAGCTTTAACTAAGATCAGAGATCTAATGAGCTGCTCCTGTTCATAAGCCCTATGGTTAAGCAGGGAGAGGGTGCAGGATAAAAGAGGAAATCCACATCAGAGGATGCTTAACTCCCATTAATAATATCACACGTAACCAGGATGGCATTGCTGCCCTCCAACTAACTGTGGGGAATGTGAAGGGATTGAATCAGGTGCCGTTATTACATGGTAGACCTTTCCAACACTAGAGAAACACTTTTTAGCTCCTATTAATAAGATGAAGAAGAAACTAGAAACACCCATGACAGATGCCAATATCCACTTACTCATCTTGTGCTTACCAGAATGTGATGTACATGACTCACACGAAAATAGAATAATAGAATCACAGAGTCATTTGAGATGGAAAGGACACCAGCGGCCACCTAGTCTAACCGCCCTGTAACAAACAAGGACATCTACAGCTCCATCAGGTACTCAAAGGCCCATACAGCCTAACCTTGACTGTTGTCAAGGATGGGGCACTCATCATCTCTCTGGGCAACCTGTGCCAGTCTTGTTACCTTCATTTTAAAAAAGTGACTGCACATAGCTTTGTAGCCAGTTCTGCATGTGTCTGGATGCGGTTCACATCTATGGGTAAAATATGTTTTAGGAGACAAGAGATGTGATGTATCTCTGTCCGTGTTTTTCTGTTTCACAGTAGAGTGGCCTGTGCCTCTCTTTACACTTAGACAAGCAGGAATGAGAGTTTGTTGATAAGTGCTACAAGAATGCTTACAGGGCACAGAACAACGTGGGACCATATAAGTGTGCGTACTCCATTAATATATCTCTCTACCATATTGGTGGGAGACAGTAGAGCCAACACAGGTATACAATGGCCAAAGTACCTTCTGAATAAGATGTGATTTCTGAAACACAGCATGGCAGAACAGGTTATAGGAAGAACTCAGCCCAGCCACAGTGTTCAGCAAAGCAAGAGCTCATCTCAGGCCTCTTATACCACTTCATACAGTTGATCTGTGCCAAAGGCTGGTCCCAGGACTTCCTTCCTTTGAGAGAGAAGGTGTCTGGCCAAAAGAAGGCAGCTAGGTCTACATGTTTAGGGTTGGAAAACTTAAAAGAAAAACAAAAAAAATGAAGACCAATAGAAATAACTTGTCTGTAATCTGTAAGGGCTCATCAATTCCAGAAACTGCCCTGGGGAAAGAATGCTCTGGAGGTTTTGCAGAGTGGTTAGCTGGGATAAAGAGCCTCAGATTCTTTTTCTCCATTCTCTTCTCTTTTGCTGACTGTTGCAAGAGCCGATTTCCCAGATGGGAAGGAAGTGTGAACCTCAAATCAGACACAGATACTCCATAAACTAACAAAACCTCAGAAAGACAAGAAGTGTCTAGAGACAGAGCAGCACAGCCAAAGACAGCAGAACCTGAAGACACTGAAAAATGTTCCATCATCCTCTTTCAGTGCCACCATAAAACACATGTTGGCTCCATTTTGGCTGAGTTTGTTTTCAACAGTGCAAGATGTTCAGACTGTCCCCAGCCTGCCTGGACTGGACATTGCATGAACAAAAGGCAGCCCCTTCTTCTCCCCAGGGTGTGAGCTCTCTCACAAATCCCTCCAGGAGCAAAAGGAGCAAACGAAAAAGAAGAGAAATAGTTATCTGGATTGTGATCAAGAATCAGATACCACAAGAGTTCCTTCCTACCTATGAAGTCTTCTGAATGCTTCCTCTCATTGATATAAATAAAAATCCAAATATATGCCATTATTGACTCAGCTGCAAGTGTAAAGTAGTACCACTGAAACTTCTGACTCCTTACTGGTTTTCATGTAGGACATATGTTGACAAAGGTCTGAGGGAACGTGACATCAATATTTGGTACTGGAAACCAGCTTATATATTCCTGTCCTCCCTTGCCATGTTCTTTCTAGGTATGCCTCTTCCTCACCTCGCATCTCTGAGTTTCAGTAGATGTTGGTTGATTTAGGGGCTTGATAATTTTTCAGTGATTCCTGATTATCTGCCTCCGGACAATGAAAGATGCAGACAGGCATTGTAATCAGTACCTTGCAAACAATTGGGTGAACAGCAGAGATGTAATGGGAATCACTGAAGGACTGTTCTTCCTGTTAAACCTGCACCAATGAATCTCACCCTGCACGAATGTGGCAATTTCTGAGAATAATATCCCTTAATGCTCTGCAGATTTCATTTGTCAGATCTGATACAGGATTGCAAAATACAGAATTGATGTCCTTGGACAGAATCCTGTAGGACAACAGGATATAATATCTCAAATGAAATATTTGCTAGGGGATTTACGTGACAAAGTGTCAACATTTCCACCTGAGCAGATACCTTGAATATTATTTTTATCATTGCCTGAGAAGTGGTCAATACAGCTAATAAACTGGAGTCTGATTATTCTCATCCTAAAGTCTGAGCTGAAGGTAGTGATGGTTAATTATTCCCTCAAATCCCTATTTTTATCTGCTGACTATAGAGAAGAGAGACTAGCTCAGCCATGTGTGTTCACACTGCAGGCATTAGAGATCCCTTCACCATCTGCTGCTATTTTAGGGTTTATTATGGGCATGTTTATCCCCCAAAACCCAGGTGGGTTTGGCAGCTGGCATAGAACTGCATTGCATAAAGTCATGGGTAGCAGCCAGAAGTTATTTACAGCTAGCTCATGCTGACCTCTTTGAGTGCTTTCTCCCTTATGCTTTTGTGGTTCTGCTCACTGGGTCATATCCCTGGTAGGACTAGGGATGATGAAATTCCTTTCTGCTGCCACTGCACCATGTTGTCACAGCTTCTCTCAGCTCTGTGACCCCACACGCAAGGCAGGGCAGTGTGGTTATGTGTAAATCACAGAACTGATTTGCTGAATCTCTCCTAACTGCTGAGACATTTCCACTGCCTTTGGCCACCCAGTGCTTACCTACTTGACCTCTGAAAAACCTCTGTGTCTGAGCATGCCAGTAATTTCTCAGTCTTATTTGGCTTTTTTCCAGAAATAACTCTCCTATTTTACTCTGCTTTTTTTAAAACATAAGCCAAAAGCTAAAATTGTTTTAGGTACACACTCGTATACATCCACATTAATACACATATTCAGTACAATCTGTAAAAAGGCCAATATGTCAATAGGAAGAAAGTCATTCAGAAATGTGAGAGACTGGGAGATGTACAAATCCTCCATTATTTAGCTCTGAATGAAATAACCAGCTCTTTCATGAGCTCACATGTACAGTGTGTTGCTTTGGTGGAGTTCACCTCCTTTACTCATTGAACTTTTCTGCTTTCTCGAGAAGGAGTTGGGAAGGAAAGCATGGAATGGAATGAGGTTGGCAGGCATGAATCTGAATGCATATTTGAGAGCCCATTCACTGTTTAATGTAATTGGCATATGAGCGTATTTTTCTGCAGATCCCCAGACTTTTCAGTTTGCCATAGGATTTCAGGATAGCGTAATCTGTAGACAGTGTCATAACTTTTAGTGGAGGCTAGAACATTTATTGCAGCAATGCACTGCCTTCTCCTTATTCCTTAGCACTTATAGATGTCTGGGATGCCATAAAAAGGTTTATAGTTAGTAACTTCAGACTGCTGAAAGCAGTCTGCTGTTATCTGTTTCACTTTATCTTAAGAGATATCCAGCTACAGTTCAAATAAATCACCAGAAAGGGGACTGGAGGGTAGGGACTGCTAGCAGAGAAAGGTAAGTGAGAAAACTGAGCAGAGAGTAGAGATCATTGCCTGTGAGGAGCTGCAGGCCGCCATGAGGAGATGCAGGCCGCCATGAGGAGATGCAGGCCGCCATGAGGAGATGCAGGCCACCATGAGGAGCTGCAGGGCCATGCAGAGCTGCAGACCACCATGAGGAGCTGTGTCTGTCTCATATATCAACAGCCTCCTCTACTCTGGGCCGAACAAACCAAAAGACCCCAGCTGCTCATCACACACCTTGTCCTCAGACCCTCCACCATCTCTGCAGCCCTTCTTTGGACACCCTCTAGCAGCTTTATGTCCCTACACTGTGGCACCCAGTTTGCACCCAGTGCTCGAGGTGAGGCCACAGCACAGAGCAGAGAGGACAGTCCCTTCCCTCACCTAGCAGCGCTGGGCCCGGTTCACCCAAGGGGATGTGGGCCCTTTTGGTTTCAGGGCACACTGCTGGTTCACATCCAATGTGCCCTCAGCTAGAATCATAGAATCACCAAGGTTGGAAAAGACTTCCAAGATCAGCCAGTCCAACCATCCACCTAAATCCCAATTCCATTTCTGTGAGGGTGCTCTCCAGACTCTTGTGCCTCTGCAAGCAGAGCCAGGGTTGCCCCGTCTCAGGCTGCAGAATCCAGCACTTGCTTTTGTTAAACTTCATGCAGTTGGTGATTGCTCAGCCCTCCAATCTGTCAGGATGTCTCTGTAAGGCCTTTCTACAACATCTCCCAGTTTAGTGTTGAAGGCAGAAGAGTAAGAGACAACAGGCAGAAAGTGAAACGATGATGGTTCAGACTGTCTCTAAGGAGGAATTTTTTATTATAATGAGTATAGCCAAGTGGTGGAACAGGTTGCTTGAGAAGGTTATGCAGTCTCCATCCTTTGTTGTTTCCAAGATCAAACTGAACAAAATAACCTGTCTAATTCCAGAGTTGACCCTGCCTTGAGGTGGAGGCTTAGAGTCCTCCTGAGGTGAAGAAGGGTCACAAACAACCTTGATGTTTGTACTCACTGCAGAAGCCTTGAGTGATATTTTCTGGGCTCTGATGAACCCTTTCAGTTGCCTTTCTCTCACTTGATCTTCCTTTGTTGTGGCTCCTTGCTCTTTGGAATAGATGGGACACTCAAGGCTCAGTATGGGTAGCTCCTTCTCAAAAAGGCCATTGCTGTCCTCTCAACCTCTGCAATCAGCTCTGGTTTAGAGTCTGTGGTACTGACGTCTGCAGAGAAGTGTATTTGTGGAGAAAAGTTGAGCTTTGGATTTCACAGATGCAGCAGTTAGAGAGTGGGGAGGACGAGGGGAGATGTCATATGGATTTCTTGTGGTTTGTTAATTTGGGTTTTGCAGGAAAAAAAATGGAGAAAAAAAAAAAGGAGAAAACCTCACAGTTGTATATTTATCCTGAAACCACTAAATTCAAGCTTGAAAGTATATTAGCCCATTTCAATGCACACAGGAAAGCTATTGTTGAGCAAAATTATTCCTTGGTTTTACTACTGTAATATAGGGGCATGTGTTGGAGTTTAGAGACTCCCTAAAGAGCAGCTGTTGGCCTGTAGCAGTTTAATTGAGAATGTAGCTATGGCAAGCTGATTATATTTCTAAATCTGACTTTGGCTCTCTTCCCCTTTATCTTTGATCTTGTAGGCCTCATCCAAGGGCCACCTCAATCAGAATGAATGTGCCTTAGAGATTGATGAGGTTTGGATCAGTCTTGGATAGCACAGAGGTTACGGCCAAACATGTACTTAGTTTTATACCTCATCCTTGCAGCGGGTGGGAACAAACCTAAAATAAGAACAGAACTTTCCATTCCCCAGGGAGGAAAGCTGGTAGAGGTTTTTCTAAGCACGTGTGCATCAGCTGGGATATGTGCTGCTACAGCTGTGATGCCATAAAAGTCAAGCATCTAAATTAGAGTAGCGCTAGGAGCCTCGATACCTTGTAGTCAATGGAGGTGAACAGGTTCTATCAAAGTGTGATTTAGAGGAGGAATCTAATTTGCTGTTCTTAATTGTCCTCTCACTGAATTTTTTTTCTGTCAATTATAGAAGGAGCTCAGAAAAATTAGGTTCCTAATGTAGATACCTGAGTAGGATTTAGATCCAAATCTAGACTCCCACCTACTCAGTCCATGCACTGGGTATCCTACCTTCCCTCACAGAACAAGAAAAATCTCGTGTCAGTTCAGTTTCCTCAGTGGAGGTATGTGATGTCCTCTGAGATTCCCTAGGCCATGTATCTTGCCTTCTAGGATACAAATGACAGGGGACAAGGGAAAAATTCAGGTAACTTGGTGTGCCTGAAATGGCAGTAGGTGTTTTGGCAACTGAATTTAACCCCAAGTTTACTTAAACCATAATAGAATGTAAGACACCTCATTAGTATGAACAGACTGCATATAGACACTTGAATTCTGCTGATGGAAATCTGTGTGGTAGGGTTAATACTGCTCTCCAACCCCTGGAACTGTCAAAGCCCTAGAATATTAACTGTTGCCCTAAGAGTGAGATAAAAAGAGACACTATCTGGATGTCTACTGATGATCAAAACCATAACTGACCTAAGAAGGAAATGGAGCAGCACGATGCTGAGCCTTATTTCTCAAGTGACTCTCAAATTCACATACAGTGTGAAGCTCTGAGGAGATAATGATCTGCATCCCCAAACACTGCAGTTATTTTATCTCAGAATTTTTTACACACCAGTAAGTCTGAATTTCATAAAAGCAGTCAGAGCTTTTAAGTGTAAACCCAGTACTTCACTTTATTTTTAAGGAAGTTTTCCTTAGGCTCTTCTGACTACAGTCTCCATTGTAGGTGTCTTCATTTATGCAAATGAAACCACACTTCCACTGCAAATCACAAGTCCTCTGGGCAGCTGGTAGGATGTCCTATTCTTTAGTTGGGAAGTCAGCACTGTTGCCCTGGAGTAGGTTTAAGATTGATGGGAGAGGAGGAGGAATGGTGTGTTTATATGATGGGTAGTGATACATTTTGAGAACAGCTCAGTTTGAGACTTTATTGTCAAGATGCATTTGAAATATACATATACATTTTATTCTCAGTTTATTGTGTTCTCTATCGCACCATATCTCTTTGTTCTTACATCTACTAAAACCACAGATGCTAAAAAGAAAATAAGTCACAGTAGCATCTCATTGCTCATAGGTAGTGTTTATCTGGGTGGTTAATGCCTTATCTAACTCTTATGCAGATACCCTACCAAACTGGTGTTAAGAACTGAGTCTCATCAAGACAGAGAAATCAAATCAACTTTTAATGGCTGATTCTTTGCTATAGCTTTTAATAAGGAAGAAGTCAGGAAAGGGAGGTGAGGCAACAAACAAACCATTTAGAACAGCTCTCTTTATAAAGAACATGAGGAAACATAGGTCAGCATGCCAAAATCAGCAACAGGGGAAAGTTTTACACAGTGGTCTCTATTAAAACATCTACAAATGCCTTTGCAATTACCCTGGCAACACTGTTTCCAGATATTTCTGAAGCTAAACATGTATTTGATACTAATTACAGGGAACAGTATAAGGAAAGTTAATTGCTAACCCCAAAATCACAGTGACCCACATGAACTTCACCATAAATGGGATAATCAAGATTTATGTAGGATATATTAGCCAAGCTGTGAGCAGTAATCCCTTTTCAGACCACTTACCATGGTACTGAAGGTAAATTTAGGCACCTGTCTTACTATCTTAGATTTTGGAAGGGGATTCTTGGCTTTATCTCAAGATCAATTTCTCTGACTCTGGTCCTGGCACAACCAAGAGAGGAAAGAATGGTGAGGCATAAGAAGGCACTTACAGAACCAGACTGAACATGACCCTTTTTCTGAGTAGAAATGAGAATCTATTGCCAGTGACCTGAGCACAAATTTTTGTGTTCAGGATACACAATTCAGCCTCAAAACCTTGCCCAAACCACAACTGAGAGACTCCAGTGCTCTGCTTTTGACACCTGGCTTTACCAGAAAATTCATTACTTGTGCTGGACGTGGCATTTCCCTTGGCCTTTCCTCTCCATCTACAAAATGCAAGCTATAACATTTTCTTCATCTGCTCAGAAATGACTCATCTGTCTTGTCACAGAAATCCAATTACATTTTAGATGATTGAAGTTATCCCACTAGGTCTCCAGTTACAAAGTTAGATGATCATGTGTTTCCTGTCGGTCTCATGTCACATCTTTCAGTCCTGTACAGATGACTTGGGTCCCTAAAGGTGCCTCCAATGTCACCAGGCACTGAATTTTAGATGCCCAAATTGTTCCTTGGGTGTCTGTCGTTATACAAATGTGTGCAGCACAAAATGGGTCTTGTACTTAGTTTGAATCTCTTGAGAAAGTCACCAGAAAGAAGCACGTCTGCTGTTACCTTAAACAGAAAAAAAAGAAGATTCAACTAAGAAATAAGGGCATGAATATACCAATTTTATCAGATATAACAATAACTTTGGTATAAAACTTCTAAGAATCAGGTTTTCCTGTCCCTGTTCATTGCAGGGAGTTGGACTAGATGGGCTTTTATGGTCCCTTCCGACACAGATGACTCTATGATTCTTTGAACCCACTGGAGGAAGGAAAAGATGTTACTGGCTTTCTTACAGTAAAGGAAACTTTGGTCTTCAGTACTGAGATAGAGGTAAGCAGTAGTCCAGCCTGATTAAAGATGTCATGGATTCCCTTCTGAGGAAATTACTAGGGAATTCTTAGGGAAATGCCAGGAAATGTATGAATATCTTTAGTCAGTTATGTGAGTTTCCTTCTACATATAGATTCCTGATTCTTCTTTGGTTACGTATCAAATACCTTAGGGATGTTCAAATGACTTTTTCCTGCAAAAAGACAGCTTATTTTGCTCTGTTCAGTCAAGATTCCAGATCTGTATATTTTTCTATCTTTGCAGGTGCTGATCCCCACCTGCTCATGAGTTGCAAGTCCCTTTAGGTGACGGCCTTGTATTTGAATGACTGGCTATGAGGGCTTTAAACTGCAGCTCAAAAAGCCCTCTCACAAGTGACACTAGACAACAGTCTCTGAAAGGTAAAGAAATCTTTCAGAATTTGGTAAGGGATAACCTTAATGGTTATTGGTAGCTTACTCAATGCTTTGCACTGGCTTTAAGCATCATTTCATCCAAGCTGGGCTGTCAGACATGACACAGGATCCAGAGGATAGCTATGCATTCTCATACATCAGCTGGAGATCAGACAAGAGAACCTATGGCATTTTCAGTTGCAGGTACTGAATTATTCCTTCAGGCAGGAATTCATTTTGAAAATGCATGTGCCCATATGTAGGGAGCGACCTGTGGGACAGGAGTGGAAACTGATGTCACTGTCTGTGGAAATCTTGAGCTTCAGTGTGCAGAAACTTCATTTGAGATGCTCAGGAAGGCCCCATCATTTCCCATTGTCCTGTTGTTTCCCTGCCAGTTTCTGAAATGAACAGAGCTCTAAATTTCGCTGACTACATTGCCTGGTTTTCTGCTAAATGAATTGAGATCTTACACAACCATTTCACATGCAGACATTTGTATGTGTTCCCGTAACTCTCGAGTTTGAATCTGCAAGCTGAAACTGCCCCGAGTTCTGCATTACTCAGTTAATCATTTGGTGTATGTGGTTAACATTTCTCAGAAGTTCTGCAGTATCTCACAAGAAACATACTTCTAACTCGTACCTCCCCAACATCGAGTAAATTGCCTTAAGCAATTTCCTAGCACTAACACAGACACTGATGTAGAGTCTCAGATGACATTTTGTTTCAGAGCTGGGACAGGTTAAGAGCATGCATGCCTTTTACCATGCATCAGTGAGAAGGGGTAAGTTGATAAAGTGTAATCTAGTTAAAAACTTGAGCACTCACAGTCATACGAACGTGTTCAGAAATCTTTCTCAGTGCATCCCTTTGTTCCCCCTCCTGCAAACTTAAAGCCGAGTGCAACACAGCGCTGCAGCACTCGGTTTTGAGCACGTGACAAAGTAAACCCTGTGAACCCACTCACAGCTTGGTGAGTTTTATGGTGTCTCCCAGCATTTTGTTTCCACATTTTACTTATTCATTTTTGTGGTGGAAAACAACTCTGAAGGCACTTTCCGAGAAAGCAACATCAATGAAAAGCCCAACTGTTTCCAAGCGTGTAACTTGACTGCCTTTAGTTTGAAGGGGGATCCAGTAACAGCTAAACTCAAAGCTGCTTCATCCTTAACAGGGGCCACTAAAAGCAGTGTTCAAAAACAAAGGGCATCACCCATTTCTGAAAGTTAACGGAGCAGAATGTTCATTTTAGTTCCAAGTTTTACTTATGTCTGGTTTGGGAATGCTTACTTGTAGAGTTTGAGTTTTTAATGCAGAGCAGGTGCTGGAAGGAGAAAATCAAGAATAAATTGGCCAGGCAGATGTCATGTCAGGAACAAAAATGGACCATCAAAGCAGGAGGTGGAAGAGAGCAGGTTGCAAACTGCATATCATCAAGGGGAAGATTGATGCTATTGCTCATGTATGATTGCAAGAATGTGTGTTTATGACTTCCCGAGCAGATTCTGAGGTTTGTAACCAACTGGTTTTAGACTGTTTTTGGACATGACTATCGCTCACTGGAATTAATGTGTTTTTCCTCCTTACAAACAACTGTAAAAATGAAAATGCCCTTCTTTTAAAGTACAGTATTTCTGCATCTTTTTATTCACATCCTTCTTTATTTTTTTTTTAACTCAAGCGACAATACAATACAATCTTTCTTCATTTGTTTTTCTATTTTCCTTTTTTTTTTTTTTTTTTGAAAAGAGCTAAAGTAAAACCTGGGGAAAAAAAAGAAACAGAAATAGATACAGAGATACAAAATATATTTTCAAAGCATTAAGAAGTGTTATTATTTTCAATAAAAAGTTTGGTAAGTTCCTTTGAAAGGCAGGAGAAGGACTGCTGTACTAGAAGAATCATTGCATTAAAAATTCCAGCAAATAAAACAAGTAAAACAGTCTTGGAAGGACTATCTGTATCTTTCCACTGCTTCTGTCAGTGCTTCACTTGGAGTTAACATTGCAGGTGCAACGCCATAGCCTTGCTGAATACTTTTCCACCATTTGCAATGTAATTACACATAATTTGGAGAAAGCCGAGTCTGAGATGCACGTCCTGGTGTCTGTTTCCAAGTCTGAGTATCCCAAACCAATTAATGTTTAGCAGATTCAGAATAGATGCTTAAGCACGCACTTCAGATAACAAACCCATGGATAACCCATGTTGAGCATATTGTACAGATCCTGATGTACTCCTTTTGTCTAAAAAGGTATAGCTTCAGGCATAACCATTTGTGCTCAATCTGACTTAATGATTGAATAATTAGACTGATTGTGAAGAAAAAGTTATCTACAATAAAGGTGGTGAGGCGCTGCCACAGGATGTCCAGAGATGGTGGATGCCCCATCTCTGGAGACACCCAAGGTCAGGCTGGATGGGGCTCTGAGCACCTGATGGAGCTGTGGGTGTCCCTGTTCATTGCAGGGGAGTTGGATCAGGAGGCCTTTAAAGGTCCCTTCCAACTCAAACGATTCTGATTCTATGATTCCAATTTGTGTTTCTTTTACTGTGGTCTCTAGATAGAGACGTACTGACTTCATTAACCTGTTCTTTCTTTATCCTTCTTAACCCTTTTCTTCCCCGTGACTGCAGCTCTTTGTCTCACTCCTTATGACACTAATGTGGTAAAAGAATCTCACTTCAGAGCCTTTGCCAATGGGTTGAACTAATTCTATTTAAAGTTGTAATTGGTTCCTGTTGCCAGAGATTAAGCTAGTTTCTATCTCCACTGAGGACAGAACAAAAGGTCCTGGACCAGAACTGCAGCTAGGGAGATTTAGTTGGATGCCATGATAAAAATACTAAGGATGCTGAAGTAATAAAAGTACTCTATTGGAGTCGGAAAAAAGCCTCCAGTTTTGAGGGTGTTTAAGAGAAAGGCAGATATGGATCCTTTATACACATCTGGGTAGTCCACTTCTCCAGTGATAAAAAACAAAGAGCCATTCTATATTTTGAAATCAAAACAAAGAAATTCTGAGCTTTGGAAAAAAAAAAAATCCAACACCTTATACAACAATCCTTATGTCAAAATCCAGGTTTCTTTTAAGCTGAGAATGACTTCTGGAAAGACTTAAGATTATTCAGGATACCCCACTAATGTATGCTTGGTTATGAAAGGGTCTTGAGGGTCTTGCGTTGGGGAGGTCTGCAGCTGTAATAGGTTTGATCTTATAGAACTCCTCCAAACACTGATTCAGACTTCATCCAGTGCCAGATAACGCTTAAGAAACCAGGCCTCACATAGGTCCTTTCCTTATCTATACTCCATATGAATGCAGTTGGATTGGATGAGGTGAAGAAATTCAGGCGATGATTTCCAGCTGTAAATCTGATACAGAAGGAGGCTTTTTCCACAAGCCTAAAATTTTGTGTTTCAACCCTTCTGTGGATTCAGATCAGCACTGGCCCTCAGTGTTTCTGATGGTCTACCTCAGCTGGAAGCTCAGCAAGCCAGCTCTGCTAATCCTCATTTGGAGCACTTCAGTCTCCCTCTACAAGAATTCTGATGTTCAGATCCAACAACACATAGAGCTTTCTATGACCAAGAAAGAATTCAGTATGTTCTTGTTCGGTGAGATGCAAGTCTTTGTGTCTTCTTTATAGGTTTTTCTATATCAAAGTCAGAGTAACTTCAGTGTGGCTGTTCCCCAGCCTCAGCCAAATTCATTAAAACCAAGAGGATAATCTGCTTAGAAATGAGCTAAGGCTTCACAGTGTGAAGCTGGGAATGAACTGGCAGTTATGGAATGGCAACAAATCACTGTATTGTACCTACTTATATAGAAATGACAGCTTATAGTACCAAAGCTTTTCAAATGGTTTCAGACATACCAGAAACTCTTGAAGGAATAGATTATTTAAATAGATCTGTTTTGTGACTCAAGATTTAAGAATATTACTGATCAAATAGCACAAAAGACATGAAGAAAGCCTAAATTCTAAGAGCTGTTTTTTTCCTTAAGTTGTATAAATATTTATCTCTATCAATAATACCCATATGGAATAAAAAAATAAATATTCTCTAGAACTCTTGCCTGCCTGAGAGTTGAACTGTAGCTGGATACTGCATAGATTATTCTTGTGCTGCTAGATTTTATTCTTGCTGAAGTCAGGATGTCTATATGGAAAATTAAACAGAGACAAACCATTGATGTAGGCAATGTCCAACAGTTGCCCACACCATTACATTGTTAGCATAGCCCCTGGCATAGCTTTGACCTGTGTCCAAGATCAAATGCTCAGACAATGCTTGAGAACAGCTGGGGAAGAGCACAAATTAGCTTGCTCCCAACAGGAAACTCACTTGTAGCCACTTACTTTAGGGTG
Source organism: Numida meleagris (assembly GCF_002078875.1). NCBI lineage: Eukaryota > Metazoa > Chordata > Aves > Galliformes > Numididae > Numida > Numida meleagris. The sequence goes on along the minus strand of NC_034410.1, from coordinate 2,564,284 downwards.
TGTGGGAGGAAAATCATTTATTTGTATCATCCAGGGTCCGAGAATAGACTAATATTATTTACTAGCATAGACATGGAGTCCTGTGTCTTGGCCTTAATGGGGTTAAATTTGTAACTTTCCACTTTTTCCAGAGCATAATTAGACAACTTGGTGTCATCATGGAGAATGAGTAGAGCTTTAGTTCTTCGGTCCTAGAACCACATAGGTGCATGCACACACTCCCTGCCAGATGGAGAAACTTAGCCAGTGACACAACAAGGTCACCAGTGGAAATCCTCCTCGTGGGACATGATAACATCTAAATGTGCACAATGCAGGGGTTAGGCCAGGTCGGTGTGAATAGGCACTGGGTTATGCCAAAGACAGTGTGGATTAGTGGTGAGGAAACTGGAAAAGGAACAAAATATGCAAAATATAACAAGATACAGTTTTCTTTCTGCTGGTTCTGTAATTTCAGTGTCTGCTCACCTTTCTTCAACATGCTGGCATTTACAGCTATGGAATTACATTAGTAAGAAAGGGAGCAAAAAGGAAAAACACCATGGGCAAGCAATGTCAGATGTGAGATAGATGTAAGAGATTTTCCACATGCTAGCGAGGACAGCCCTGGCTGAAAAAAATAACAAGACTTTTAAAGATTAAAAGTATTATCTTTTATGATAAGATAATGAAAGATGACCCCTAATAAGGCTTTTTTTTTTCTTGGAATAAATTCATGTCAAAGAGGAGATTCTCACAGGCAATGAACAGAAAAATGAAAATTCCTTCCACAAGTGAACTTTAAATTCCAAATTTGGATCTTCTACTTTCTTCAACCCTCCATCTCCAGTTTCCTAGCTGTGAATTAGTATGTGCTGAACTGTAGCACCACGAGAGCGCATTATGCACAGGTCTTCGTGTATTTACAGTGCAATTTTAATATTAACAAACCAACCAACCAGTAAACAAACAAAGCTTTTTTTAAGCTACCCACTATGTGTACAGGAGCCTGTTTTCCAAGGGTGGAATGGTTTTTGTACTCTGAATGTTCTGCAGAGACTTTTTTGGAATCATGCTGGATGTCATGCTTTAGTATTCCAGCCCTATTAATAACCAGTGAGATGCTAGAGAGATCCTTTACATGTAAGACTCTCTCTAGTCTTCCACGTCCCAATGGTGTGCTTGCACTCACAGCATGTTCTCACCTTCAAAGGACAGAGCGTAGGAGAAAATATTTCTGGTTTAATTTCCTTTTATCTAAACAACGTACAGCCAAACAGCTCAGCCATGGTGCTAAATCTTCAAGAGCTGTAAGCAGCACGCAGAGGAGTTCATTAAAGGGTGACTTTTTGTGATGTAAGGTCATCACTGGGGAATAAATTCAAAAAGTTCTCAGAGCTGTGGAAGCTAAAGGTGAGAGCACAAAGTTATTACAAAGTTATTTGGCTATATGCTTTTTTTTTCCCTCGGTTCTCTGTGTTATGTTAAAGATGTGGTGGACAAGAGGCTATAAATGTCACTACTGAAATACAAGAACAGGTTCCTTTTTTCTACAGTGTGTTTTCCATCTCTTGTTCTCAAAGAGTAAGGTGTTCACATAGAAACAACTTCCTTTAGGGTGAGTGCACTGAAGCCCTATACCTCTACATCTCATAGGGTTTAGTTGCTCAGCTACAGAGAGAACATTGCTCTTCAAGTCTTTGTGACATCTGTATGTCATGCACCAGCAGGTAATTCAGAGCATGCACATAGGAAATAGAGGCCTGTCTGCAGACATTTGTGTGCTCTGGTCCTTTTGGTATGGGATAAAGAAGTGACTTGCTTTATAAGGAAATGAAATAGGTGCAGAGGAAGAGAAATGGGATTTTTCAGCCTACCCAGCTTTTCCAGTGGGTCCCAAGGTTTTTCTCCAATTTGGAAGGCATAACAATTTGGTTTGGGGGACAATGTTGCTGACGAACATGAAAAATGAACCGTGTAAAATCAAGATCAACTCATCTGCATACTGAATTCACTGGTTACAGGACACAGACTTAAAGACAATTTGGAAGATGCTTTCAGCAGATATTTTTGATGATTCTGCTGCACTAGAGCATATCAGATAGGTCTGGTTGCCTCTTTTGACACTTTGCTATCAGACAGCAAGAGTCCTGGCCTTTCTTTCTGATTCCTTCATTGTAATTGAAATAAAAAATCAAAATCACTCCTCAGCTTATTCGATCATTGGAAGCAAGTGGATATTATCTAATTTAACAATAAACTACATTCTTCATACTTTTGCTGATCTCAGTGTAGGCAGGGTAATATAGGTCAGCCAAGCATCTGAAAACTGAATTTCAAGGCCCTCATTCACTTTAAATAAAGTAAATAATATAACAAAACAAAACAAAACCAGAAGAACAAGGAGTAAAACAGAGATGGAAACTTCAAAACCTATTAAGGAGTTGCATAAAACTTGTAATATTCTAGTAAGATATTCTGCATTGAGAGAGAGAAAGATCAAACATAACAAACTTTCAAAAACAGAGCAAGAATTAATGGAACTGAAATATTTGTTTTGATTTAAGGTTAGCTATCCAGAATGGAAACGTAAGCATCCTCTACTAAAGCAGGATTGACACTGACATGCTAAGCTAAGCTGCAACCAACCCTAAAAGAGCTTTTGCAACCACGCTCTCCTCAAATGGATGCAAGCCAAATCAGAATTAGAGTCATGACTTCCCAAGAGTCTGATGTTAGTCAGGTAAATAGGTTCTGTGTATGTGAATAGACCATCTACTTACCTTTGGACTTCCAGCCTACATAACCCACAGACCAGTTGGGTGTAGTTAGGCTGGCCTTCAGCATGCATTCAGAACAAGAACTGAATCAATTTCCCTGGGATCATAGCAAAATAACTGATGTTTTTGGCCACAACACCTCCCCATGTTGCATAAGCATCACTGTAGGACGGAGTCTGCATTGATCTGGAGGATTTAGATAGGTTTCTACCAGGAATCTGAAGAACAAAGGTCAGAGCACTTCTTGGAAATGTTTTTTTTCCACTCACATTTTGCAAATGAATTTGTGATGGTAAAAGGACAGGGAAGACAGTTTTGGAAAAGCAAATCATTATAGGTTATTTGTGAATTTCTTTGAACTTAATTCTTTCATTAAATGTCATTAAGTTCGAAGTATTGTGCCATTTGGAATTAAAATAACAATTAAAAAAATACAGAATAAAACCATACACATTCACACAAAAAAACCCTAAAGCCCCACAACTAAATCAAATGACAACACCAAAAACCTATAAAAAATCACTTTAATTTTCCAAAATTTGAGAGTTCTTCCAAGCTCAGCAAATTCTTTCTACGCCCTGTAACTAATTAACTAAGTGAACATCACTTTGTTAGATCTACTGATTGGCTTCTTTCCTCAGTCTTATGGATGCATGTTCTGCCTTCCTAGTCTTCTGCTTCCCCCAGACAGCTCTTTAGTGTGTGTGTGTTGTGTGTGAAATACTGTCTAGTTATAGTCTTGCTTACCTACACCCAATCTAAGCATCCAAAAAGTACAACGGATGACAATTTTCCAGCTTTCCTTTGGAAAGGAGGAGCTCTGTACGCAGTGTCTGTGACGCAGCCTAATAAATTACAGCTTGGGAAATAACCAAGACTAATTTCTTTAGCTCATCCTGTCCCTTCAAAATATCAAGAGTCAATGGATGACGTCAAGTCTGTGTGCAGGCTTTCAGCTTGGCTCACTGAGCTGCTGTGGCCAGTCATACCTTGGCTCCTCCAGGAGCTTTCACACCTTTATGCACTTGACCTTTTCTTTGTAAGACTTTGCCTCAACATTTTTATTTTACTTTATTTTTCACACTCTGCTCATTGTATGAAAATAAGCCCTAACGCCAAGAAGCTGCCACAGAAAGATTTGGGTAGAATACAACTTGTATAAAAAAAGATACTTCTTACAAGCTCCGAGCGTTCTTGAGATCTTTGGAAGTTCCTTCTGTGTTGGGAAGCAGATGTTTCAGAACATCTGCTGCACACAAATGCAGCAGGACTGTCAACAGCTCTGCTGCTATTATACTGCAAAAACAGAGTAAGATCACAGATAAACAAGAAAAGGATTTTATAAAAAGAGATTGTTCATCTGAAACCTTCCAGCATGGTTCAGGAACTGCGCAGTAGTTCATAATTTCTCTGCACCCACCTCAATGATGGATGGATATTTTCTATGGAGCATTAGAGATAATTGGCTCAGGAGCAAACCACATCCTTGCCCTGCATCCTGCTGGCACCGCAATTCAGCATGCCTTGGCCCTTGTAGCCCATCTGGCTCGCTACTTCCTTCAGATATTTGACTAAGCTAAATGGTCTTGCTAGGACCAGTCAAGAAGGAAGTAACGTCCTAAAATTGCACATGTATGCCAAATGAGCATTTTTGTGTGTCCTCTTCTTCTTTTCTAAAATCGAAAGCAATGATTTATCTCGTAATTTCAATTGTTTTCACTCATGTTCATTTCCTGGATGATCTTCTCCTAAAAAAAAAAAAAAAAAAAAAAAAAAGAACAGCAAAAAAAAAAAACCAAAACAAGTAATAGTAATAGTAACCCCTCTTCCTCCCCAAACCACACACACTAGCACACAAAACCGGCAGACTGCATTTTGCTTTGGGTTTGCCTGTTTTGAAACTCAAGCCAAAGCTTGGAATGCAGTTCTACATTTTTACTAGTTACATTAACACCAAGAAATAACAGCTGAAATAAGGACCCCACTGAGAGAAGCTTTGAACATAAAGTGGAACACACTTTGTGTGGCTCTGACAATGTCACCAAGGGTTATGATCTTTTGTTCAACATGAAAACACTGCACAAGTGCATCCTGTGATCTGTACTGTAACTTGGTGTGGGTAACATCCCATCTTGCTTTCAGTCTACCAAATACTCCCATTACAGCAGTGACTTTTTGTAACTTCTGACAGAAGTAGGGCTTCACAGATGACAAAATGCTCATAAACTGTGCATCTGGGACCACCAGCTTCAACTATGAATGGAGACTACCAATGCACTGGTTGAAAAAAGGCACTTTGACTGGGAATGATGGGGAAAAGGGTGTTGCAGTTTGAAAGCTTTCTTTCTGAGCTGAACAGAACAGCCGAGAACTGGTTGCAATTGGTCCCTTGCTCATCAACCCTACCTCACATACTTGGTAGCCAGAGTCAGTCTTAAATTGGCTTCCTTCTGAAAGCTCCTGAGTGCCATTAAAATTAAAATGACAGCATTAAAAACACTGAAGAATCAACTGAAGGTTTCCTCCACAATTATTCTTGCAATTGTCATATTTTGTAGCTGAATGACACAGTTTTGTAACAGCCTCCAGGAAGGGAAAATTCATGTGAAAGTGAACTTTCAAGGCCTTCAGGCTTCAACCCCAGTAGAGTATTCATAACATTTTCAAGGATTCATCTCACGGCTAAAAAACACATTAGGAAAAGTTCATTTGTTTACAAAGCAGTTTTAAGCGATTGTAGTTATACCAAAATAGTGTATTTTACAACTACTGATTCTTTTTTTTAACTCGAGTAAAGGTCTGATCCAAGCTCTGTGGCCAAATGAAAAACTCTTGATTGATCTCAGTGAGCTCTCAGGTCCATTTGGGTCAAATCCTTGGTTCCTACCGAATCAGTGATTTCACTGCAGTTAGGATAGGAATCCGACTTCCCCTATTTCTGTGGAGCAGTGCAACTCTGCAAGGGTTGAAAATCTTGTCTGCTGTCTCCTCTGCCAAATCTCTTGAATATAATATTCCCAGACATAAAATCAGAGAAGTTTCCAAGTTTGACTGATGAATTGTAGGCATGGCCATCTAGTCAAGCTGGGATGCAGGGAAGAATTCTTTACTTTAGTGAACAGCAGTGAAGCAAAAGGAGCAAAAGCTTCCAAAGGGTTGAGACAACTTTTGTGGCTTGTAAATGTGTCTCACTTTGTGAGCAGCAAGGAGGTTGCTGTTTTTCCACTGAAGATCTGAAACTCCTGTTTGCCCATGCACTGGTCACATTGCTGCAGCCACTGCCACGTTTTCTGACAGACTGGCTGGAATTTGTTCACGTCTTTGTAATGTAAATATCTCCACATGTGCTGATCACTGAGAACATCTTCTATAGTCTGTGGCAATTTAGTCAAGAAGTGATTAATTTATAAAGTGTGTGTCTAAAATGTGCCGTGTGGAATCCACCTACATTTCTTTTTTTTTTTTTTTAAGGTTTCCAACACCAGTTGTCTTCTTTGAAGAGCAATGGGAACTGAAACCAGAGTCAAAAGATGCTGAATAACATCTTTTTTTGCTGAGCAGAGAGATGAAAGGGAAGATGGTTTCTTTCTTTATGTTTTGGCATCAGTTAGCTCAGCTGCTTTCCATGTCTGCTTCTCCTTTTCAGGGCACTCTAACCTTTCCTCTTCCCTTAATATAAGAGCTGTATTTCTGTCTCCTAATGCATAGCTGCAGCAGCAGCAGATGGCCTGATGATGTGGTTTGGGCTCTGTGCTTCAGGATCCACTCTGTGCTTTTGGAAACAGCTGAATTTTGAGCCATTTGGACACCATGGTCTGAGGGAAGCAGTGAACCGCATAAAAGCACAGCATCCCCATATTTAGCAGTTAAAATAGTGGGAAAAGAGAAGACTGCTGAAGTAGCAACTGGAGATAAAGACATGCTTTCAGGAAATACTCCACTGAAGGGCATATTCTTGACATTTTTTTTTTCCACCACCATGGCTCAGGAAGGCAGGATTAGTTGAAATAGTCTGCCCGAGGGAAGCCTGACCAGCTCTTGCTGTGGCATACTTTCAGTTGTGTTGACATGGCACCTAATGCAGAAATAGTTGCATGTATCCTGATGTCCAGAAATAGTCTCTGCTGGGGCTGTCACATGGCAAAGCAGCCTGTAGCTGCAAGGACAGCAGTCCAGATGTGAAGAAGCTGTGTTGGTTCCAGCAGCTAACTTTACAAGAAGATGTAACAAAAATGGTCTTGGGAGGACAAGGTTTTTGTTGGCTCTGTTAAACCTGAAGGCATCCCAGTAGGCAGGTCAGGCTTAGCCATCAGTATGGCAACCTTGGGTCTGACCCAAAGCCTATGAAGTCAAAAAGAATCTATCCAATGACTCCAGCAAGGCTTGGATCTGTCCCACTGGGTACAGGACTGGAGACCTTTGAAAACATTGTTTTCCTCCAGTTCTTCCGTGTAAAACAATTTTGGAGCTCTTGCGTCTTTCGTTTTTCTCTTCCCAGCCCCTGTCTCTCTCTTGCCCTCTAACATTATTTCTCCCTCTCTTCTTTGGCAGCAATTGCTCTGGAAAAGTCAGAGGAGAAACATGATCAGGCTGTTTTCTTCACTCACACGCCACCCTCAGCATTGTCTTGGGTAACCGGGCTGCTATTTGTTAACCATCATTACCTATTTCAAGTGGAATTGTTATCTGGAGCTCCAGGTTCATCAAGCAAACTGGTTCAGTGCAGCAGAAATACTGCTTTTTATTTAGTTATTCTGTTTTTTATTGCTCTTTTACAGGCAATGTCCAGGCCCAAGTCACTCCAGGTGTTCCACCAGAGTCTGTCATTAGAGGCCAGCTGCATATTATCACTTCCTGGGGTGAGGATTTTATGCTTCTGAGCAATGTCAGTGACTTCTTGTCCTTCCCATGCTTTTCTCTGCATCTCATACACAGAGCTGCATCCAGAATTATTTGCTGGGTTTCAGATATTTTCTGATTGTGCTGTGCCATACCTCAAATGCGATAATACCTCTTGTGCTTACTTTCTAAATGCCAATGAATTTTACCTGTGTTTTGCCCATCTATTACCACGGTCTCTACTAAGATGAAGGAACAGGGAATCTGCCAGGATGGCCAGTGCAGGAATCCCTCCTGTAGATGACTGACTCAGAGTCACTATCTTTAGCATCCCTGCAACAAACCCTCCACCAGCATTTCCTGCTCCTTGCCTACCTATACAAAAGATGAGGATTACTGTTGCAAGACAAGAAATGCAAAAAGTAGGGGCTCAGCTAAGTTACCTACATAAAGGAATCTTGTGTCACTGGAGATGCCTTAGACACAACTTCAGCATAGTATGGGAGGTATGACACAAGAATTGCAAGAGATCTGCATCATCCCAGAGTAGTACCTGGCGCCCACACAAGGTACCCAAAGGCATTGAATGACCTGTGTGTAGGCAGCTGAGTTATCTCAATGCTGCACATAGATCCTGTGCTAGTGCAGGAAACTGCACCTCGGTATAATAAGCTACAGCCCTTCATTATCATTTTTGTACAATTACACTTAATGCTGCCAAATCAGAGTTAGCCTTGAGAACAACCAAAATGTCCTTTATCCAAATCTAGATATCCTATTTTGTTTATGATACCAAATTCAACTGGCTTGACACACGATAACTGTTCAGTTACCTTCCTTTTGTAGCCACGTTTTGGGCACACTGAAGGATTAATTCCATTCTGTCAGGATATTTCTGCTTTAAGAATGAAGCCGCACACTAAAATGACCTATCTGTCTTTTCCCACTTAAAAGGAAATGAACTCTAGTTCTTGTGGAGATGCCTATTTTTGGAACAGGAGTCCCAGGAAACATGTCAGGAGCCCTCAAATTTGTGCAGCTTTCTTATTGCAGGTTACATAATACAGCCTGACAGTGAAGTAATCCCATATCTGAGCGTATGTTAAGCCTTCCATGGCTGCCTAAAACATTTACCTCCATCTCCAGGGCATGAGAAATTATCGAGGCAGCCCAGTGGCCTGACTCACTTCCTTCTTTAAATGAGATACTCAGGAAACAATCCTGGAAATATCTTCATGGAACATAACAGTCCTTCATGCATCCAGTCTCTAGTCCTCCTGCTGAGCCATGCTTGAGCTGAATAAAACATATCCTCTGGCTCTTTTTTTCTGCTCTCGATTGCTTACAGAACAGCTTTCAGCAGCTGCCGTCAGTCACCCCTGACCTCTGCTTCACTTGCTACATGAGATCCTAGGTGTGAACAATGTAGAAACTAATTAATTCAATGCATGAATCCTTTGGTTTGATAAATGACATGGCTGAGTAATTGCAATGACATAGCAAGGTCTTTGTATTGTGCTGCCCTGTAATAGAAGGGTCAATCATGCAATTGTTTTGAGGACAGCCAAGCTTGTGGACATCCTGGAAACTTCAAGGGTTTTGTTCTGTAGGGTCTGATGGTTGGAGAGTCAACAGAAACTGTAGGACCATGATTCACATTCTCATCTTGTCATCTGTTTTTTGCCAGTCTGCAACTGCATGATGCCTCTCCACTGAGTGCTGTGCCTAAGACAGAAGAATAGCTTTGTTAGAGGTCTACTTCCTCCCCATGCTCAGCCACAACTCACAAGAAACTCTTCATGAGACTGAGTCCCACGTAGCAGTCTTTATGAATAGCTTGGAAGGGGCTCTGTCCATAGCATACTTGAGCTTGTTCTCTGGAAATATTCAAGAAACATGTCGATGTGGCACTAATGGACATGGATAATCAGCATGATGGTGATGGGTTGGCTGTTGGACTAGATGATCTTAGTGGTCTTTTCCAACCTTTGTGATTCTATGATACACATGATATATGAAGGATCTCTATGATGGGCTGGACTATCTTTGTGAGATCTATTTCCCTCAGTTCTGTTATTTATTTACATAGATTTGTAGTATTTTATTCTAGTCATTTGTCTTCTCCTGTGTTTAGCTTATACTTTTCCTTATGTACCTCCTATACATTCCAGGACAGCTCAGCACCATTGCTCTTCCCTCTGATGAATGAATAATGCACAAAAATTGCAATCATTTAAATATACAGGCAGAGATGGAGAAAAAAGGAAGGGGAAAAGAAAAAAACACAAATTTATGCCCAAAGCCAGTCACAAAGTTCTGATTCTGATGCATTTCAGACTCTCCTTTTTGGAAAGTCTCTGTGCATAAGCTGCTGTAAGAAACTCTGCACTAAGGAGCTTCCAGCACTGAGCAGGTTTGCTTTCTTTGTTCTTTTTCTGAAAAAGCTGTTAGCAGTTCCTGCTACACTGAGCTTGCAAGCTCAGGCTGATCCTGTCAGAATTCCTTTTTCATACTTCTTGAAAGACTGGATTTAGGCAATTCACTGCATCATATTCAAGTGAACCCAGTGTGCAACTGAAACCCCTCAAAATGAAGAAAATCCAATCTAGTGGTGAGGCTTCTGAAAATACATATCTAATTCCCTGTACCATCATACACCTCTTCGGGAGCTTAGAATTAGAATTGTCCTAGTGGCTTTAGATGCCTGAGTACAAGCTATTCACTTCATACCCAAAGTAGGACTGGCTTTTCTACATGAGGAGTTGCCATCTTAACACAGGTGTCCTTTTCACATGAGTCTTGCTGGAAAGAATGATGGTGACAGTCATTTCTAAAGGCATGGGTAGATAGCCAACCCCTGGATGTTATATGCATGAATCTCACCAGCACATCGCTGCTCAGCTCAAGGTTCAGAAAAATTCTCTCTTATGTTCCCAGCTGGTCAACATCTGTGACCATGTGGAGGGCCCTGTGAGTCATTAACAGTCTCTGGGGAAGGAAGCTCTCCCTATTTACCTTCTGGAGACCTGTGGTTCCCAACGTGAGTACTCATCTTTTAGAAGGTTCCATTGTTTCCTTGTGAATCTGGGGTTAAAATCACTGTGATGCTGCTGAGATCCATACTCAGAGCTGTACCTGGTGCACGGCTTGGGACCCTGCAACCTGTCTCCCCTTCTTTGGTGTGGATACCGCCTATGGACATGAAGATGTCTGTAGACATAGAACTGTCCCTGGAGATGTTCAAGAACCATGGAGATGTGGCACTTGGGGACATGGGTTAGTGGGCATGGTGGGGGTGGGTTAATGATTGGGCTTGAAGACCTTAGTGGTCTTTTCCATCCTTAACGATTCCGGGTTTTGTAAACAGAGCCAAGAAGCCAAGCTGAATGGGCTAACCAGCAGCTTACAAAGTCCTTTCTTTGACCTCTTGACTAATGAATATTTATTATTTGATGGATTTTTCTCAGAACAACTACCTGAGAAGACAAATGCATGCACACAGGTGGCTTTTGGTGGCTGCCAGCAGTCTGATTGATGTGCCTGATCAGACATACTCGTTAACTCTGCTGGGGACCTGCTATGGGCTGGTGGCATTTCCCCTTTAGGAGAGCACCACAGCAATAGCAGTGCTTTCAGTCCAGTTCCTTTCAGTTCATGTTCATGTTGGATTACACCAAGCTTAACTTTGAATCACGATGCCAGCTATGATAGATCATTATCTGCCTGGTCTGTTTTAGTGCAAACTCAATCCAACCTATTCCCTCAGTAGATCCTATGATGGTTCTGATTTAGAAACAGAATTTGGCTTGCAAACGTCCTGATGTACTTGAAAGGTACATGGAATCTCTGAAAAAGAATAAATGCAGGTGAATGATGGCTGGAACAAGTCTGGGATAATCACAGCACTATTCAAGCACCAGGCCTGATCCCCTCTGAGGTTCAGTAACTGGATTTCTACATTTGTTATACGAAACAGAGTGCTATTCCCCTACAGTCACAACAACAGCAGGACAACCATATGAGATTGATTATGTTACAACGAGCCCTGCAATGAAAGACATTTCACTTCGTATAAGGCTCCAGAGCAGACTTTCTGGATGGAATGAGAAAGGTGTCATGGTCTGGAAATCAAGACAATGAACTGGGACTCAGGAGACTAGAATGGATATCTTGTAAGAGTTTAAGAGGGGCTTGTAAGAGTTTTAAGACCGGAAGGGACAATTAAATCTTATTATCTGATATGGAAATCATGGATTAAAAATTTAAATGATCACCCCTCTCCTGAATCCAATAACAGGTGTTTGCCTTGGGAACTTTTGTCATAAAGTCATTCAGTCCCAAAGCAGGGGAGCCTCACAGCTTGTTCCAGAGGTAAATCACCATCACTTCTTAATTCTCAGCTGAATTAATTATCTTCACAGTCTAAAGTTTGGATTTATTAGATATTTTTCTACTAGTAGAAGGAGTCTCTAAGTCCTGCATGTTTTTTTGTTAGAATGCCTGTACATAAGCTTAGCAGGATACAATTTTGAACAATAAATGCCAATTATACACTCTTTCCTCTGCTACAAGGGAATACATCTCTCTCCTTTGTCTTTCTTACAGGCACTCTGTGAGGCTGCAGCATATAGAATATCTGGAACAGCTGCATAGCTCTGGCATATATGACACAGGACCTATAAACCTCAGGTCTTTTGGACTGGAAGCTGCGATCCAAGCAGGGTACCTTGGGTCCTTTCAGATGGCACCAGGTACCTCTGTTAAAGTAACAGACCCCCTCTCTCAACTCACATGCAGACATGGATGTTGTGCTACTATTTTTTTTTGGTAATATTTTATTTCAAATATGAGAATCTGGAGCTAAATCCAGCCTGAGGTGTCACTGTGAAAAGCTTAGCATTGACTCTTTGCCCTTACTCGATCTCTGACCTTGTTCCTCCAGCTGTGTACTTCTAGAAAGGATGCCAAGCAGCAAGCAAATGTTCTAAAATAATATTCCTACCTATCAAAAACAGCACTTCTGAGATGACATTTTAATTAGTAAGGGATTCTTGGAATGAAAAAAATTTATGTCTTCCTGAATAAAATCAACAGCTAGAAAAGCTCTGTTACCAGAGACCCATGAGTGAAGCTTTCTTTCACTTTGGATTTTAAAGTCTGTTAATTTATGGTTGTACTTCATTACAACAGAACATCAGAAGAATATTACATTTATTCTGGCCCAATGCTGAAGCATGACGTCACTTGAATAAAATCACGGTTTGCTGATGTCCTGGAATCTCTAAGATTGTTTATAGTTCCCAGATGATATTCCCTGCAAAGGTGTTTTCCATTTCATTTTGGTTTGGTTTTGTTTTCGGTTTGGTCTTCTCATATTCTAGAGGCTTACTTTTTTTAAAATGAAAAAGATGTTATATTCTCAAACTCAGAAGAAACCCTGTGTTTAGCAAATACCCCTTGATCAGGACCTTACATAACACTGAACATGTGGAGTGACTCCATAGAAAACCACACAAGACTGAGACTGAATACATCCATGGTGGAATAAATAGCACTTGATGATTGTTTGGGCTCATTAGCAGGCAGAAGAGTAACCCAAGGGGAAATTCATCTTTTCCAGCATTGTTGTCCTCGTCAGGTGCTACATTCTGCACATGTAAAAACCCTTGGAAGCTTAAAAAAAAAAATAAAATTAAAAAAAACTTCTTAGTTATGATATTACAAATGCTAAGTTCACTTGTGTTCTGACTATCCTCTAAGCACTTTTCTGGTACTGTTTAGAGATAGGTCACAGACACATCTGTTGGAAATAACTATCTTGCCTCAGAGAACAGAGCTGGATAAAATGATGTTACAAGGTCCATTCCAATTCCAAATTTATGTGATTATTTTACTCCTGACCTCCTGAGATGTCATTTAGAGTCTGTTGTTAGAGAATGACTTAACATACTATTTGTGGGCTGCGTATGTTGTATCTTGACTAACTTCATAATATCTCAGTTCTTGGACTTCATTTGATGTACCAGAAAGTTATGCGCACTGTTGCCTGGACAGTTTAATCCGAGATCTCTTACTATTTACAGCTGTCTCTTCTATACCTCCTGTTTACTCTCAACTCAATACAGGCCAAGTGGTTATCATTTGAAGCTAGAAAAAGTTTTTTGTTTTTTTTAGCCTTCTTCAAAAGTACATTCCCACTCTTTAGGATGTAATCTGCTATTTTGGCTTGCTCAGTTTACAAGATCAGCCAGGAAAAGACAAAATTCTCTCATGATCTTCCAGTTTTTTTCTAACAGATTGGACAAAGCTCTGAGCACCTGATGGAGCTGTGGGTGTCCCTGTTCATTGCAGGGGAGTTGGACCAGATGGCCTTCAGAGGTCCCTTCCAACTCAAAGGATTCTATAATTCCGTAATTCTATGAATCTCAAAAAAGTGTAATAGTTGATTTACAATTCAGTATTTAATGGCTAGCAGCAGACCTCAGAAGGAGATAGCACCTGATTTATTTTTCATAGCCGCTTTCCCCTAGAATAAATTCACAGGTTTGAACAGGCAGATTTTTGATCCTTCAAGCAGGTCATGGGTCAGAGCTCTGAAATACTTTACTCATTACAATGTCATTTTCAGGAGCTGATGGATGGTTTCGGCCCAAATGTCCACATCACAAAAATGTTTAAATGTGGTTTTAGCAGGTAAACTGTTCTTTCTTCTGTCACCTGGGATTGGGAAGAAGTTAATCATCCAAATAAGTGAAACCAAGAAAGGATTTCAATGGCTAAAGGCTAGACTAGTGCTCAATCTGTGTTGGTTTGGGGGGGGGGGGAGGAGGCGGACTACAAAGTCCTATATTTTGTGAATCAGTGCTCATCCTAAAAACCTAATTCAGAGCTGGCAAGTGGTCTGCTCCTGTAAATCTTATCAAGCTTTGGCTATTATAGAGATATATTTATGACACACTGTGTACCAGAACCTCATTTTTGTAGTCTTCTAGTTCTAGCCTGTGGTTATGCTTTCAGTTACACTATCTTCTCTCTTAGAATACTGTCTTTCAGTTTAGAAAGCTTTCCTCCTAGTCTAAATGTTGGTTTTTGCTGTTGTTGTTTGTTTGTTTGAGTTGGTTGGTTATTTTTTGTGTGTTTTATTGTGTGTGTCTTTTCATTTCTCTTTTTTTAATGTTGTCTGTTAGTTTTATTTCTTCTTCTTCTATCATACATGCACAGGGAGCAGTTACATCCTGCTTCAACTTTCCTCTGCTGAACTAAACAAACTGATCTTCTTTCATTCTTCTATGGAAGATTTCCCTTTTCCCAGTTACTACATGAGTGAGGGTAATAGAAAGATCTTAACTGTTCCTAATCTCTTTCAGATGGTCTTTGAGAAAATGGGGAATCTGCCATATAGGTGCAAATATATTTGTGTACAAACATTTCCATATCCATGTAGCGTTGCAAAGTGTGTGGTACAGATGTGAACAGCCAGCACAACCTGATCTTTTCCATTTGCCTGCTGGAGGCCAAAGGGCTGATGTAGTGCCAGGGAGCACATTCCTTTTGAACTGAGCTGTCTAGAAACATGAATAACCCTGGGAGGTAAAGCCAGTTAGAGTTCTCAAGGCATCTGCATGAGACTTTCTAGTACAAAAGGATCTTGGCAGCTGTAGCATAGCCATCACTTATTACTTGCAAGCACTGTCCATACCCAGACACTTTTAATGGCAATTTTTGCTGTCATGAACCCACATATCAAAGTCAGCAAATGTCATGAGAAAACAACTTATTGATAATGGTGAGGAGTCTGTAAAAGTGTTTCAAGGTAAAAGCCAGGCTTTCTGCAAACCTTCTTATGTTTCTAAATAACAGGTTCCTATTCTACTGAGCTACAGAGCTTTTAACAAGGCTAAAATATGTTTTAGTTGCCAAAGTTTACATGTATGCTCCAAACTCCATCTCCTCACCCATCCTTGATCTCAGCTCAATTCTGCCATTTGTAGTCTGAATGTTTCCCCAGTCCTTGACATTTTCTTTGGCTGAGATTGCTGAAAGCCTAGCTCCCATCTACATGCCGTCAACAAAAGCTGGGAAGAGGTTCCTGTGTTCCTGAGGACCTAGTCAAGTTAGTAGTCTTGGAGCAACCTCAAGATAACTCAGCAGCAATAACTCCAGCACAAAAGTGGTAACTACCTTAATTAATGGGATAATAGAGTGGTTTTCAAGGGTGGCCTGGACATCTGATCTATCTCTAAGGAACTGCAGAAGTAAACCCTGTTCTGAAGAGGCTTGGGTTCTCCATTTAAGTTTCACTTTTGTAATGAAAAATACTGGGACATATTCTAATTGGAAAGACTACAAACTTCTGGCTGTCTTTAGAGTACTCACCCAAAAACTGGGCCTCTGTGGTACAAGCACATCCTTCAGTTGAAGATATTCAAGCCTCTTAATTTTTATGGAATTTAACTTTCCAAGCTGTGGACTCTTTTGCATAGCAGTGCTGTCTTCTCTACCTGCTGCAACTGGAATGGAGTGCAGGAAAAGAGAGACAGTTCATGAAGTCTGAAGGGGAATGAGTATGAGGAAGCAGGATTTTAACCTAGTTGGTAAAACACTCATCATAGTAACGTCTCTCCTTCTGAAAGCTCTGACAATGATGAGTTGATCCTACCATGCTGGCTATGCATAGCATTCCTGAAAATACAAGTTTTAGATGCCATCTCTTAAGAGAGATCTCTTAAGACACAAAAAAATGATAGGATTTTAGGTAAGTCTTCTGCATTATTTTTCTTTCTCTTTGGTGCATGGTTGGTCATTCAAGCCACTCAGCTATGGGTATATCTATAAACTCAGACAGTAAAGCATCTCACATATGGCTCTAGGCATTATATCAACTCAACAATGAAGAGGTAATCCTGACTTCCAAATGGCTAAAGTCACTTATACCCTCACTACGTAGAAAGACATGTCTTTAGTGCAAATCAACCTCCTTCTGCCGGAGGTTGGCAGCCTGGAAAGTCAACTGATTCCCTCCAGGCCAGAGTCAGGGGGTGAGTCAACAGATAGGCAACATGCATGGCCAGGGAGCTTGGGTTTTAATACAAGTAGTGTTCTTGATATAATATGCTTCATCCCTCTTCTGAAAAAAGAATCTGGGAGAAATTTCACAAAAAGACACAACTTTTCCATTGTTTTTTAAAGAGTCAAGCACATCTTGTTTCCTCTTGTGATGTCTTGTGAAACATCAGCAGAGGGAGAGCCAACCTTGTACAGATGTGTGACTGTTCGGAATGCTCACATATTGCATTGAGAACTGTATCTTGCGCTGGTCTCCTGGGTCAGGAGAAGGCCAGATTGATGCGTGGAGTCAGGGAATTTCATGCCTTGGTCCTATAACTGGTAATTAAATAAAGCTTGTCCTCAGATGTATTTCTGGAGCCACACAAAATTTGATTTTGTGAAAAAAATTTGATCTCTTCTTTTACACAAAAAGCAAATTCTGAGTGTATTGAATGTGGACTCAGGATATGCGGTTGTCGTTCCATTCCTCCTTCTGAGCAATGATTTCTTATCCTTTTATTTCAAAGACCCCGTTTCTGAAGAGAAGATAATGAGAATGAACTCCCTTGCAGAGTGGTTTGAATTCTACTGATGAAAAGCCAGGTATTAATGAGCACTAATATCACTACAGCATAAAGGAGTTTTCAAAAAAATGTCCACAGATGTCTACTTAGGCTTCATTAGCTTTTATTCTAGACTAACCAATACATACTTTGGTTTCTCTAATACTATAATTCAGACTCCTCTTGTCCTTTTAAACCAGTGAGCTATTTTCAAACCTGTACCATAAACCCATACCTGGAAAGCTTCCATGCCAGCCTCTTTTTTAGAAGAATCATTGTCACTTCATCAGCTGCTATTGATCTCAAGCTGGTGACATATTTGTTTTTCTCTTTCCTGAGGATATTATTTATGCCATCCAGTTAATTAAATAAATTGAATAGCCAGTACTGCGAGACCGTTGCCCTGTCAGTTCTGAGAATGTGTTCTGTGTTCCTTCTTTGTCCCAGAAACCACTGACCAGACGGCAGAAACCCAGAACATGTGTATTAAATTATTTTCCTACTTCGCAAAATCCCAATAAACATTGTTTTTCTTTGTCCAGCATAGTTCATTCTGACAAAGCACAACAGAAATAATTTGGACTAGTGATTATTATAATCAGTAATAATTATTTTTGTTGTTATTCTCTTGGATAAGTGTCATAGAACAATTTGTGAAGGCAACTCTGTACTGTGGGCATCAGGACATCCTCTTGCTACAGAGAGGACTGTGATCCATCTGTAGTTGACCTATGAGGATCCACACCAAGTGAAATTCTGCATTGTGTGGGCAGGAAGGCTGAGTATTATTAAAATGGAGTATGACTAATTTACAAAAGGGATGGATGCTGCAGTGCCTGTCAGCACAGGGTCTAGCCTGAGCAGCAGTTTTTCTTGCATGTCACACACTGCATATAGATGAGCTTGATGCAACTTCGATATACAATGCTTCAGCTTGGAAGCAGATGGGAAAATGAGAAATACATCACTGAGGATTAATGTCTAGGCTCAGAAACCCAAATGCATGTGTCTGCATATAGATATGATCACATGAGAATGGTGCCTAAGCACATCTCTTCCACTGATGAAATAAATTGAATTTTATCTCTAAAACTTAGAGGCGAGAGAAAAAAAAAAGGGTGGAAAATGATTCTTTTATGATCCCTGGACATGACAACCGATATGAAATTATATGAAATTATTAGGAAATTCCTACCTAATAAAATTAAATGACCACCTCTTCTTTGCAGTAACTCAAATGCAGAATGAGGATTGGGCTCCAAAAGCTGCTCTCTTTCTTACAGTTCTCTTTACCCTCTGACTTCCCAGTTTTTCCAGGGTGTCTAACCGAAATGCACCTTGGCTCAGCTCAGAAAGCACAATGCTTCATTCCCAGGAGACTTGCATGAATGTCATCCATTCCCCCACAGAAAGATACCTTGACCTTTAGAGTGATAGGTACAATGATGAGCTTACTTCCGTGGTTGAAGCCAAGTGCTATGTTGCACGAAGCAGCTCATTCCTAACAAGCAAGGAAGGACAAGTTGTGTTTACTCCCCTCCTCATTTCAGCCACTCGTAACACATGTTTGGGCAGGGTGTGTGCATGACTTTTCCCCTGTGTAATTAATCAGTGCTGGTGTTTAATTGAAACTGTTGAGAAGCGTGTTATCACAGCCCCCTGATGGTGCTAGAAGCAATGACCCCTTCAGTGTTTGTTCAGTGGAGCACGTGGATCTCCACTGCATTCATGCTACCCCCAAATAGGCAGTGTGAGACGTGACAACCTGCCCAGGTGCCTGGTAACAAAGTGAATTTTGATGAAGGTACTTTCTTTCCACATCAGGATTCAGCTCCACAGCCAGATCGTTGAGTTTTGTTCTGAAAACACTCGTGATTCCCAGATGAAATGATGACATTGGACCCACTGACCCCTGTGTTAAACCATCAGAAAGGATATACAGAAGGGAAAGACCTGACTGTGAACACACTGAAACTGGAAATTAGGCTTCCAGCCATTAGCAGCGTGAAGTGGTAGGGATTTACAGGGGCAAGATGTCTACAGTGTTTTAGAAAAGGAGCATGAAAAGTCTGTGGAAAGCATTTAATTAATGCTATTTGATATCTGTGGTAAGCGTTTTTAAGCATCTGATTTGATTTAGACTTTGAAGAGTAATCACATTGCTTTTTGTTAACCTTATTTATTTGTCACACAGACTATCATGTTAATTATTGTCCCAGGTTTCTACTTGTTCCCTTTAGGAGTTGGAAAGGGACTTACCTCCTCTTCATAGGATCTTGATTAGAAAGGAGAAAGATTTCAGTTTTAACTCCCCTGAAGTATTCAAGAACTGCTACAGATAAACATGGGATGCACTCAGTAGTGTTAACATCTTGCAGCCGCCTGATGAATAGAATTTGCTTACACATTCCTCATCGTGCCAATAATGTGAAGTCAAGAAAGCATTTTATCTCCCCAATTCAGATTGGCAGCAAAAATCTTTTTTTTTTTTTTCCTGTTAGTTTGCTTGCATTCATTTGCCTTCATCCTACCTTCCTCTGAGATGTAGTCAAGCACCTTTTGATCACATTATATGTTCCAGAGGCCCCACACCTCATAGAAGGCCATGACCAGGGCTTACAACTCTCTAGGTCTCTTCCTACGTCAAAGAGGAATTAACTATATGCCTACCATTAAAAAGAAACAAACAAACAACAAGCAACCCCAAACCTACAGTGGTAGATGTGAACCATGATTTACTTTTAACATCAACTTGAATTTGCTGCAACTCCCTGCAAACACCTTTGAGGGGCTCATCTCCCTGCAGATTCAGGGAGACTGAGAGGGAGATCCAGCTGCCTTTTGGATGCTGGCCTGCAAATCGTTAATTGTGAAGTAGGTCTCTGTCACCTGCGAAGCAAACCTGGGGCAAAGGTGGCCTCACATCCACAGAGAGCTGAGGGAACCCTGTGGCGCTTCAGGATGGAACTAGGAAAAATATCAGATGTAAATAAACCTTGCAAGCTGCACTGCACCTGTTGTTTGAGCTGTGAGGCTAAGTACATTTTTCAGTCTCTATTATCTTTCTAGGAAATGATTAGGCTGCCTTGCCTGTTACAGCCTCTAATACTTAATGGGAAAGGAAATTAGTTTAAGGCAATTGGACAATGTCCACAGTCTAATCTCTCTGAAATTGCCTATACACCTTTATAGCAAGGCAGAGCCTCTTCTTTGCCAAGTCATTTCATATAACACTAGATGAATATCCTAGAGTAGAATAATACTTTTACTTCCCTTTCAAAATATTTGCAGATTGCTTGTTCATCTAAGAGAGGCTCCTAGACTCTCTGCTCTTCAAAGGCGAAAGCTGACATTTTCCAGGGTTCATTTCTTCTTTTTTCTATCTTTTTCATAAATATAATTGGAAGACATTTCAAAGTGGAGGATCCTCTTTACCAAGGGCAAGTACTTCTTTCTGGGAAGTTTAAACTCCTAATTGGTTTGTTTATTGGAAATCTTCCATTTAAAACTCTAAACAATATTAGGGACACTTTAAATAAGTGGGCATCTGATAAAAGTAATCAATTAATAATGGGCATAAGGAAGCAAAAAAGGATGGTGTTTCCTCTTGAGTTTCAGCATGGTTTTCTTTTCAATTCCCTTATGTTTAAAAACAAATCATAAGAAAGGATAATTATGTTTGGGCTACAAACTTTAATGGGGAAACAAACAACAAATTTTCCAACTGAATTCCCAGTTTTAACAGCACGGTTTACAGTCATTCCATAGGGTGTTTGATGGTCATCATCTTTTCACAGGGAGACAGCATCCTTCCTGCTGAAACAGACAACAAAAACAGTAATCCCATTGTTTGGTGGTAAGGGTGTGAATCACCAGTGATGAAACCATTCAAGTACATGAATTATTTTACATGGAAGAACCGTTCTTACTGAGTGAATCCTCAAATAGAGATTTGGAAATTTCCATTCACTATTTGCTTTGAGCCGTTATTAAGAGAAGAAATTGAGGGTTTTTTTGTAGGCTTTTTCATCATTAAGCTGTGTTTCTGTGATGTGGTGTGTTAGAGCTATAGTCTCCAAAGCGGTTTTAATCTTTTTCCCTTTGTAGGAGGAAAGCTGTATGGCCAGATTACATCTCTTGTCCTGGACCAAGTAAAACTTTGTGAAAAGAACACATGCCTTATAGTAAGCACATGGTGAGCAAAGTCTTCCAGGCTATTCATTCCACAAGACTGATGAGATTTTGAACTACAATTCCCATAAATCAGTGCCTTCATAGGACAATACTATTGAACTGATTGGAAACAAAGTACCTCACATCAGATCAGCAAAACAAGAATATTCTAATATGATTTATCTCATAGACATTCATTATCACTTTTACCATCTTCTTCAAGATGCACTGATTTTGCGGGACTGCATTTTCTGCCCAGAAATCTTTTACCTGGAAAAAACCCTCACGCTTCCCATTCATTTCAGCCTTTTCTAGGTTAAGCTACCAGGAAAGAAGATTATCAGTGCAGAAGCTATATCTGCCTATCTGTGGATCTGTTTATTCTAGGTCTACATACATACATACATCTATATAAATATATATATAAAGTTTTATAAGTGCTCTATTTGTGTATTGGTACTGCATCTGGCATCAGAATTTTGAGTGGGAGCCATAGACATCTCAGTAAAATAATAAAGAAATACTTCAGGTCGAAGTCTTTCATCTTTACTGCCAACAAGTTGATTTTTATTCAATGAATTTGTCTTTGCCCCAGGTTTGGGGTCATTCAGGGAGGACAAGGATCGAAACTTGGCCCCATACTCTGGGTCTTGGACCCTGGGCTCTGAGCCTTGAAGGAGTTCTGAAAGCAGATAACCTTTGATGACAGGAAATAACTTCAAACACATTGGACAGCTACTGGAATACAGCATCCAGCTACAGACATGCATTCGGGAACATGGCGCAGCTGGGAACAGTCGCCAGACACCATGTTCCAGTCTAACTTGAGCCACTGTAAATCTGCCATGGGCTCAGAGAGGGGGAAAATAGCATCACCAGGCGAGTTCTTCTCAGGTCGCTTCATGCAAAAAAAAGAAAAAAAGGCAGACTGGGCAGGTGGACAACAGGATCCTAGTTACAGCAGAGTGTCTGAAGCGTTTCTCCTTGAGCTCTGCCAGCAGCAGGAGATAGTGCTCTGTTTTGTTCCTATGCGCAGAAGTGAGAATGCAGTAGGGCTTGGATTCCACACTCTAAGTGTATAAAGGTTCTTGAAATAAAGCACACGCACGCACAGTGCTGGCTGGCCCCTTTTTTGTAGGTCCTGGAAGTCAGACTGTCAGCTGTGTCAGATTTCCTCTTGGCAGTGGGGCTCGCTGGCTCTCCCATCCAAGTCTGCTAGCCAATGGCAACAGAAAATTTATCATGACTTGACTTCTAATTGAGTTTGCCTCTTCTTTCTGCTGCAGCCACAGGAGGCTTGGTCTGCTGGTTGCGAGTAGATTTGTGAACGACACCCAAAATATTCCAGGATAGCAGAGATATACAAATAGGGCATACTTTCTTCTGTTTTTTTCAGCCCCAGGAATAATAATAATAATACCCTGCCTGATTTATAAATAGAAACTGGAGAACCCTTTGGAATTGACTCCATATCTGCTCTGACTGGATGGATGCAGCGTTTCTTCTTACTGGAAGCTAAAAATCTAGGAATATACCAGGAGCTGCAGTAAGGAAGAATATGGGAGTAAGAAAGGTCCTGGATAGGGGAAGATATTTTTCTTCTCTGCCAGCTGCTGCTGGTGCCTGGAAAGAGGCATTGTATCTCCCCAAGAGGAAAGGAGAAGAAAGTCGTTCCCAAATATTGTCCTGCACCCCTGTGTGTGCATGGTGTATTCCTATAATAGCAGGAAGGCCTCGGGGAGAGGATTAGACAAGCAAGCATGCATCAAGGGACGGAGGGTGTTTGCATCCAAAGCAAAGAACCACCTGTCTGGAAAATAATTTCTTTTGATATGTGGGGAGCAGGGTGGCATGTGAGGTGTGAGTGCAGGGGATGAGAGGAAGAAGAGTCAAAATGGGACTGGGACACACAGGATCAGTGTCTTCCATCACTGTGCACCTCCACAAGCCATTCCGGTAGGAAAGGAGAGCATGGGTGTTACTGGGATGTCTGTAGAAGCAGGAGGCTCCTAGGCTCTGCTGCTACATGTCCAGCTTTTCTTCTCTGAGACAGTCAAGACATGGGGTGGACCAAGTGCAGAAGGAGAAATAGAGACACAAGCTGCTGTCACAGGAAAGGTCAGTGAAAAGTCAGTATGCAATCACACCATCATTGTAACGGAAGGCCATGGTATTCAGTTCTCATGCGTGACCCCTTCTCCTTCCCTTTGCCACTTCATTATGCGGTAAATTAAAACATGTCAGGCCCTACTTTCTGGCCCTGAGGCCAAGTAACACAGGATGATTCATGTTCACGCAGAAACTTTCCCTCGTCTCTATCCTATAAAGAAAACAGCCACATCCAAGCTGCCCACTGGGAATTGCCCCTGGCTCCTTCTACCTTTTGAGCAAGGGATTTCCACAAGTTCACAAAATCATCTCTGTGCCTATGTCTGGGTCCTGTTTCATTTGCTAGCCAATGTGTAAGCACCATATATTCTTTTCTGGGCTAGGAGGATACCGCTCTATTTGTCGTCTCACTGAGACAGTAACCCAACTATTTCATTTGAAAGGTCTTCCAATGTTTTGCAACAATGCATGAATGAATATCATTGTCTTTATTTTACGGGTGAAAGCGGTCAAAGGTAAAAGTATTAAGAGACCCAACAAACTTTATAAGCTGTGATTGATAAAGCAATAGCGAGGACCACATCCTCAGACTTTTAGACTAGTCTTTTACCAGCTGAGTGGTTCCCTCCCAGCTTCATATCCTTCAAATAACAAAGAATGTATGTTCACAAACTTTACATATGACTGAGAAACCTCCACAAGTTGTACATTATCTCATGAGAAGCAGCTCGCTGGCATGTTCTCTCAAGCTTTAGTGTACGCAGTTCAAACACAGAATATTTTAAACATATTTAAATATAAAGGACCTTACTTTATGCTTGCAACAGATGAGGAAGATGCACACAGTCCGTTTCTTAGGGCTTAGCTGACACTTTGTAACCCAGTACACAATAGTGGCAAAATGGCTGATAATAGAGAAAACTTGTCTAAAGCCAGCATGGAGTAAATAAATCATGGTGCGCCAAAGCGATCTGCAGGAAGCCACATTTTGGAATGTCTAAGATAGAGAAGAAGTACAAATCCAAGAGTTTTCTGGAGCTTATGTGAATTGTGAGAGATGAGAGCAGGAATGCAACTCTAAAATAAGTAATGAAAGATGAGTTTAATTGCAAGAATGTACTCTGATTTTTATCTATGTCTAGTTTTGCTTCCCCCTAGATTATTCATGGTCTGTGTTTGATAGTTTTCTCTGAACATGTGTTCTATTGACAAGCCAACTGCATAGATACATGTGGGCACAAAATTACAGGAAATATCAAGAGAAGAGCAAGTCCTTTCTAACAGCTTGTGATAGCATCATTTATCTGATTATTAAGGTCTTAATGTTATTTAAGTGACTCCATTAAAAAAAAACTGGATTGGTTGGACGTCAGCTAGCCTGTGCCAGTCAAATCCAGTTGAGAAATCTTTCTCATTTCCTGTGTACTTCTCAAATATTTTCTGCCCCTTATCAAGCCTCAATGTTGTATTATTTTCTGTCCTTGCCTCCATACCTCAAGGTTATGTTGATAACCCCTTACGAGGAGCTATTAAAGGGGAGCAGAGGCACAGTGAGCCTGCAGAACTTCGCTGAAATCACATCTTAACTCTTCAGCAGGGGCAGAACTGGGGAAAGTGCTCCCTGGGACCTAAAGTGGTGTTCCATTGAGTGCCTGTATGCTCAGCACACCATCTAGCTCAGACTCATTTTGAGAACATTCTTCCAAGAGTGTCTTGGGGTTGTATTCCTGAAGGAAGCCGTTCCTCTAAAGCTACTCAAAGAGGATAAATTAAGCAAATAAGGAAAACCAAGTCAGAAAAACGTTATTTCACTGAATGTACAAAGTGTAGAAGGAGAATATCAGTTCCTTGCTGTCCATCACTCCAATATAGTAACCTTTGGGTCTTCAGATCCTCTCCCTGTACTGAGGCCTCTGGACACAGGCTCCTCTCTCTCAGTAGTTTAGCAAAGGCCTTTCAGTTGCACCTGTATGTTCTCTTAAGCCTTGTTACCTCAGGGAGACCGCATACTGGCTAGGAAAGGCACACTGTCCATTTCTTCTTCTTCTCCACAGATTGCTCATCAGGTTGCAGTGGTCACTTACAGGGCATGTTCCCTGCTGGTCCTTCACTCCTTCTCTGGTTAGACTTTTTGTTTGTCCTGGGCATCTTCCCATTGTTTGGCCTGACATGACACTGCATGAAGGGATGACAGAAAAGCAGTAGGCAGTTGCTTTAATCTAAATGTATGGGAAAAAAGTCAGAGCCAAATTTCAGTTGATGTGATGATCTTCTGTGCATCTGTTTATTAGAGTCTCCACTAAGGTTGGTCTCAACTCGAAAATACATACAATACCAACTCTCATTCTGCAACTACAAAACAGCATGGCCTGGAAAATTCTCTGACGCTTCCAGCATGGATTAGTCACCCTTCTGGTAAGGCTTTGGCAACTCTCACTGATGGTCAGTCCAACAGGTGGGGCTGACATACCAGGGACCTTAGCTCATCCCACTGCTCTGCCAGTACCAGGACTGATCCTTCCTGAGAACTAGGGGTGCAAATCACACCAGCTTACAGAGAACAGGGCTTGTTCAGCACATTCTTATACTCAGTGTGTGAAAACACACATACAACACAGCACCACTGTCTCGCTGCTTTTCTGATGATGTGAAATGTTCTTTTCTGTTGTTGCTTATTCATGACTGTTATTGATTGCTTGGCTTTTCTTTTAAATTATCAGTGATAATGTAAATGTTCTGGTTGAATTCCACGTTGCTCTTTTTCCTTTTCTCTCCTATCATTTCCATTTGGTCTACTCTTTTCTTTCCTTAGCATTCACTTCCGAAGACTTAATAGGAACTGCTAGAGCTCTATCACATTAGTCCACAGAAATATTCCACTTCAGCAAAGTGACGATTTTTAAAAGCACCCGCAATGAAAGATGAGAACACTACACTGAGCCTTGTAACAGGCATTTAGCTCATGACCATGTTGCAGTGCTCATGTGACTGGACGGAACATCAAATTTCTGCAAGTCAAGGAAATACCAGAAAAAAAAAAAAAAACAAACCTTTTCATGTTATGATTCCATCTTCACCCACAAGATCCCAATTTTATCTGGGACCTCAGCCAACGCTGAAGGCATGTGTGTGCCTGATCATGTGCAATGCTGATCCAAACAACGGCTTGCTGAGATAACTTCCAGGCATGATCTTGGACCTTGCAGCTATAGACTTGCTTGACACTCACTGCTGTGATTAAGCACTTCTACCCCAGCTCCTTTGTCCACGTGTCAGCCAGTTGCTCCTCTCCACCCTTGCTGCTTCCTTCAACTCCCTGCTGAGATTATTTAACTCACTAACAAGGCACAGTAATTATCTCCTCTTCCAACCCTGTTTAATTTTCTGACTTTTTTTCTGTGTGTTAATCTGACTTGAGGAGGAATCTGATGATGGCAAGATTGGTGCAAGGTAAGATGCACAAACATGTGGCCAGCAGTGTGGATGGGTGGTGGGGACACGTAGGAGGAAAAAGTTGTGTCTTACCCATCTAGAAACAGAGAGTTGATACGCTGATTTGCTCTGCTTCAAGAAGCTGTACTCCAAGCCAGATGTGACCAATTGCTTTTTCTTGTTTTTCTCCCTAGCTGTAAAGGAAACATCAGACTCTTGATATCTGAAGTACTTCATTAGCATTAACTAGCGGATAAAGAAAAGGATGTATTTTTAAATGTTGTTGCATACGTGGAGACTGCAGCATGCACAGAGAATGTCAACAATTTCTCAGGATCTGGGGAAGTGGAAGAGAAGAATGTTTGATGTGAAATGTTTATGACCTGTTTTTTCAGCACATTGAGCCTTTGCAACACTTGCTTTTGCTCAGAGTACAGGTCCCAGATGAAAGCTGCATTTTTTCAGTTTCCTTTCTGTTTCAGAGCCCAAATCTTGGTTTACTGCCGTGGCTGTCAGGTTGAAGTACAGCTCTATGTAGTTTAAACTGAGAAAGTTAACGGATCCAAGTGAAAAATCTGTTTACCTTGGAGTTTTTAAAATGTCATCCAGTCATTTCCATTGCTTGTGGCTTTCAAAGTTATTATTTTGAATAGTAATAGCACTGTGGTGTGTAAGTGTTCGGCTTTATAACAGAGGCTTATTATCTTAAATTCTCACAACACTGTCATCCATCAGCTTTGGGAAATAAGAAACGTGAATGTAAAAAATAAAATAAGAATTCATCAGCTCTGGAAAATAGGAAAAGTGTAAGTGAAAAATAAAATAACAGCGTTATGTTTTTATGGTTCCTTTTCCCTTATATGATGACTACTTACTGTTATTATTTTAGCTTCTAGATTTTGAGTTTCAAAAAGTCATATTGCCAAGCAGCAACAGTTACACCTAAAAATTAAGTTCAGATCCAAGAAAACACTTAGTCTCCTTAATAAAGAAGGAGTTTGGAGCCAAGGTGTTAATTTTGTTCTGTATACTCCATTGCATTGAAACTGAGTCTGAGTTTCTTTTCCAGCCACCTGAGTCCAGAAGACAGGGTTTTAAATTTCATCATAAATGGTGAGACTGCAAAAACTGAATGTTCACTACAAAAATACACTGCGTTGAAATGCACTCCAAGGGTGGGAAAGGAAGTGCTGTTCCTTAGATTTTTATGGATGGATTAACTCTAACAGCTTGGTCTTCCAAAAAGACCAAGCTTTTCAAGATATTTGGGGGCCTCGAGGATCATCTTCACTTTTGCTTTACAAAGACACTTCTCTGGAAAAGCTGAAAAATGAAGAATGAAAGGCATAAACCTAGAATTTCAAAAGATTTGAGAATATTTTTCCCTTCTGCTCCCATTGTGTTCCTTCCTTCCTATGTTGATAGCGAACAACAGGAGTCAGGCACTTGAAAGCTGAGATAGAAATAATTAGGTAGATGCATGACATGCTAGAAATAGATGGATTTTTCCTCCTCTTTGAGCATTTTTGCTGCTTCACTCTTGCCCCTGCAAGGCAAGTGAGCTGTCTGTGAAGTCATTCCTTTCACAAAGATCAGACTGTTTTCAGCAAAGCAGTCATGGTCTACAGCAAGGTCTTTTGACTTCTCAACAGGAACTTTCAGAAAGAAATGGCACCAAGTCAGGCGCTGTCCTTAATTGCAGGTTCAGGCTCCTTTCCCTACTGCACTCTTGTGCTCGCTCAGGGCTGGTGCTCTTTGAGTGTTCACATTGTTCAAAATTCACTACCCATTATCAAAGTTCATAGAGGAATAACAGTGACAGAAAACGTGAAGGCTTCAACGAAAAGAAAAAAAAGAAGGCTGAGATTTTCTTCTTTAAGCTGCAGCTTCTTTTGTGTCTTTGATCCTTGTTCCCCATCTAGTGAATTAAGTTGGTGAAAAATGCTTATTATTAGCAGTCAGAGGCTGGAAATGGTTCAGCTCACAGTGAGGCTGAGAAATAGTGTTCCACTGAAATCCATCAGCCATTCCAACATAATGGCTGATGACATTTTGGCATAATACATTAATGAGATGTAGCATCAGTGAGCAGAGTAGTAGAACTTATTCAAGCAAAAATGAAGAGCCCTCTTGCAATATCATAGCCAGGGTTGACAGAATATAGTTACCTAACCAAAGGTATCCTGAACTAATTGGAAAGGCTTAGGACACCTGCCAGACGTCCAGCTTCCTTTTGGAAGGGCGTAGGTCTCTGCTCTCTGATTAACACATGCAAGTTGTATAGGGCGAAGGATCCTTGGAAAGATTTCCCATTCGGATGGCAGATGGTAAACTGATGGAACACTGTTAAAATCAGGAATCGTTTTCTTAAATATCAGTATCTAATGCCACTCGCTGTCCTGGGATGTCTCACCTGGCCTTCTTCTTCCAACTCCAGGTGGTGTCATGTCTACAGACTCAATGTGACATCTCAGACACCTTGGTGCATTTCTACTACCATCAAATATCTGTGTATATGAAATTGTGTGGCCTCAATGCCAACTCTTGAACAAATTGAATAACTGCCGGCTCTACTTGTGATATTATTTGAATCTGTGTTGACTGTAATTGAACCTCAGATATCACTGGCACGTGGAGACATCTTTACTACAGTTCCTTAATCAAAAAGTGACTCCAGCATACGCCTTTTTCGTTTAGCCATCTTTCTCAGAAATGTTATTGAAGATATAATCTGTAAAACGTTCCGCATTTTTAGTTCTGCAGTCAGATCTGTCACTTGAAAATATACCCAGAAGCTCCTCTGGTATTTAAACCAGTGATTTCAGAGTCATTAGCACTCCAGTTAAGTTACTTTGATTTGCTATGTATACATTTCTCTGGAGAGTTAATTTTGATGTAGCACAGCAAATCCAAAAATGCAGTTTAACATATATCTATTCCTATTTCAGGCACTGCATGAGTTTTCCTGCTTAGAAAAACACAGCCAGGACTCATAGCAGCTACCACAATAACTAAAATTGGACAAATAACAGCAACACAGTGCTAGGCGATACGGGAAATGCAGCAAAAACTTCCTGTCACTTGCTAGCTGTTCTGTGCTTTAAATATCAGCTTGGTTTGCCAAATCTATCCATGTTTTCTGCTTATTGGGATGATTTCTCAGAATGAAAACATATTGTAAAGTTTTCAAAAAATGCTGCTGTCAGTCTGAGCTGGACCCCTGAACTTTTCGAAGCATACCAGTCTCTTTGGGTTTAGAAGGGAGCAGAGATTTATATCCATGGAAAGTACACGTAAATGTGATTGAATTCAATATGGACACACACACACACAAAAAAAGAAAGTACAATAAAGCCCAATTTAAAAGCAGTGCCAGATTTTCCAGAAGCTTCTTATATTTAAATATGATTTTAAGTTGTGATACAAAGCCTGGCCAATGTTACAAATACGTTTTTAAAGAGCCATTGATTTGGACATTGCTTGCTGAGTTTTACAGGTGCTTCATTGCTGATAAATGTTTGCAGACTGATGGATGAACATGTCTAAATGCTGTACCCCCTCAATATGGTGGGGAAAGGAGCATTACCTGAAGGGGGCCTACAGGAAAGATGGGGAGGGACTTTTTATAAGGGCATGTAGCAGCAGGACAAGGGGAAATGGTTTTAAAATGGAAGAGGTAGGTTTAGACTAGATATTAGGAAGAAATTCTTTACTGTAAGGGTGATGAGACACTGGAACAAGTTGCCCAGAGAGGTTGTGGATGCCCGCTCCTTGGAAGCATTCAAGGCCAGGCTGGACGGGGCTGTGAGCAACTTGGTCTAGAGGGAGGTGTTCCTGCCTACAGCAGGGGGTTGGAACAAGATGATCTTAAAGGTCCCTTCCAACCCAAACCATTCTATTATTCTATGATTCTATGATTACCCAGTCTGTAAGGCTTCATCTCACACTTCAGTATTCTACTCAAGCAATTCAACTTTTCCACCTCTTCTGTTGGTACTTGAGGATTTTTTACTGTGTGGAGATTCAAGGCTGTCAACTGTTACAAATCTACATTGGATTCCAGCTGATTTGGACAAGATCCTACCGCTTTGCCATAAGATGTTGAGCAAAAGCCTTTTCCACTCACTCCGTTGCCTATTGCTAATGACACTTGATGGCCATTCTGATCAGGCTGTCAGAGGACAAAAGATAGTAGCCATTCCACAGAAAATCATTTGATATGAATAACTAATGAGTACATTTGACATCGGGCCTAATCCTCTCTCTACGCTCTCTCAGCTTTTGCCAATCATTTAAAATACTCCAAAAATGTCAGTGTAGACGTGGAAGAATTGGTAGGCCTTGAATGGTTAAAATGCCAATATGAAATTATTTGGGAAAATATTAGGATACTGAGAACTCTGAAGCTTGTTAGCCAGAATAAATGAAATAACTGAAAAGAGTGGAATTTGGTTCAATGTACAGGTTGTGTGAAGTTCACTGTTGACCTCAGTGAATGTGGGGTCAGGTCAGGTAACTGGACAACATGAGGCAATGCCATTTCTCATATTCATAAAGAATTATTTTCCAAGAAGCTAAAAAAGAAACCAGGAATAGTTGAAAATACAGGCAGATGTATGTGATTTTCTTTTTTTTTTTTTTTTTTTTTTGGTTTCCTCTGGAGAAGGGATATTTGTTATGTAAAAAGTGCTGTTCTGTAATGCTTTGTGTGTGGAAAGCTGAATTTGGAAATGATGAAGGAGAATTTTGGCTGCCTGGTCTTCCATGTGTGAAAAGACTTAAGAGGCTTGGATGTCATCTTGTTTTTCCTTTGCTGAGTGAGGAATCTGATCCAATCTCTTTAGTGATGCTTTTTCCGTTTTAGATTGGCTATGGAAAAAAAATAATCTTTTGAAGCATTTGAAATTGTTTTGCTAATGATTGTCCCATCACTGAAGGGGATTTTGTACCCCTAAATAGGACTGGGAGACTAACACAGCAGCATTCCTGCTGGCATACATGGACATATCAGACTCTTAAAATGTGGGTTATGAGAACAAAAATAACAGCCTGCTATGGCTGTTATTCTCTGAAGTGAACCCTTAGAATTGCAGAAGCTTATGCTTCCTTGCTCAGGGTCTCAGTTCTTCATTTGATAAGTCTCCATAAATCCTACCCTGAGGAAGCTGCAAGTCTTGCTATGGCTGTTAAACCTTTCCCTACCTTGAGATTCTAGTCTTCCATGTAGCAACATCCTCCTGAAAATGCCTTGATACTATTATTAGCAACGTGCTGACAAGTGGAGGTTTCTTTTATCTTGCAGTTAAGTCTCCACCGTTACATCCAAAAATGTCATCTTCTTCCACCCACTGGCTTCCTGGAGAAAAATATCACTTAAAGCTTCCATGGCTTTAAATAGCTATAAATTCCAGTACAAAACCTGTGTCACCTGTAGCATCACCTTGCAGTCATAGAATCACTGGATCACTGAGTCTTAGAATATCCCAAGTTGGAAGGCACCCACAAAGGTCATCAAGTCCCACCATAAACCTGCCTACCGAGTCCCACAAATACCTCCAGGGGTGGGGACTCCTCCACCTCCCCAGGCGGCTCACTCCAATGCTTGACCAGAATCTCTTCCTAACATGTAATCTACACCTCCCCTGGTACAACTTGAGGCCATTTCCTCACGTCCTATCACTTGTCAATCTGTGATTGACTGCTCTAAAAGAGGAGCTAGCAGCAAATGTCGCATTCATAACCACGTGTTTTGGAAGGGAATCAGGTCCCTACTACTAAAAACAGGGAAATGCCAGATTTCCTTGGCACTGTACCTCAGGCCTCTCCATGAAATGGCCCCCTGCTTGTGGAGCTTCTGGAGGCAACCAAGGCATGACAAATACTGCATCATATCCTGAGGAAGTGACAAGTGCTCCTTGTGATGGGAAGGCACATCAGATGGCACTGTTTGATCCAGAGTAATAGGCAATTCTTTTTTAAAGCAGATAGTACTTACATGATTTCTTCACTGCTTACAGTAGTATCTCTGTGCAGAATACTTTGCTCACTTGTCAGCTATATTATCTGTTTGTTCACACAAAACACAGGATAAACACTACCTGTCATGCAGTACTTTAATTTTTTTTTCTGGCTTCCTAAGAAAAAGCACCCATTCACACTGATTTTGTCTGTTTATTTGTTTGCAAGTCTCTTCATCTTACCTCCATATCCTTCTGCACAACTTCTCAGGAGCAACAGAAACTGTCAACTGAATTTGATAGATGTAATCTCAAAGATACAGATTGCCCAGAGGTTTTGCAGCAAAAGGCCTCCAGACAGAGGTGAGAAATATCACTAACAGCTTCCCTAATGTAAAGAAGAGTAATCTTAACCTTTGTAAGCATCAGAGGATCTCACAGGAAAGAGCCACTGTAAACCAGACTTCCTTAGTTTCACCGCTACTTGAAGTAGAGTGTTTCCAAATTACAGCAGGGCCCCATTGTTAATCCCAGTCTTGGATGTCATCAGCACACTCTCACTGGGCTAATTTTTCAACACATTCCACCACCTCCTCATACATAATTTTCTTCTTAAAGACCTTATAAGTGCAGTAATTTAAGATCCAGCCCACTCCTTCTTCCTCTGATGAGGCTCTTTGGGCAAACTCCTCGCACATTAATGTTACAGTGGAGCCCCTGAGAAGCTTGAACTTCTGGAAATAAGTTTGGCAGCCAACTGGCAGTTAATGAAAATTTGACTTAATACTGTAGAAACATATCCAAAAAAAAAAAGCACAGTCTTACGAACATTTGTTTTTGCTACAATTGGCAGTTAAATCAAAACCCTTCACTGAGGATTTTTAGCTTTCTCTACTTCTATTTGGATGGTGTCTGGTCTTTCTTTTTTTTCTTTCCTTTTTAGCATTTTTTTTAAATGAAGCATTTTTTTTTTAAGAATGTGTGAGTCTGGAGAGTTGTTATTATTGTGTTCCTTCTTCAGATCACGACACTGAGAAAACAATGCTCAATTTTGATAAAGAATAAATATACCAGGTAAAGCTTTCATGTGATTACTTTATGCGATGAATAGGAATAATTTATTCAATTCTCAAGAAACAGAAAATGATATGCTCAGAAGGCATACCCTGAGAAGAGAAGCTGAAGACCCTTGCATGATCTAGTCTGGAGAAAAGAAGGCTCAGGGGTGACCTCACTGCCATCTGCAACTTCACGAGGAAGGGAAGTGAAGAGGAAGGTGTCAGTCTCTTCTCCCTGGAGAAAAGTTACAAGAACATAAGGGAATGGCACAAAGCTTTGCCAGGGAATATTAGGAAAATTTTCTTTACTTTGAGGATGTTCAAGCATTGGAATAGGCTTCCTAATGAGGTAGATAATGCTTTTAATAACATACGTTTACTTTTGACTAGCCATGAAGTGCTCAGGCAGTTGGACTTGATGGTCTTTGAAGGTCCCTTCCAAATGAACTATCCTATTCTATTCTATTCTATTCTATTCTATTCTATTCTATTCTATTCTATTCTATTCTATTCTATTCTATTCTATTCTATTCTATTCTATTCAACTCTACTCTACTCTACTCTACTCTACTCTACTCTACTCTACTCTACTCTATTCTATACATGGCCTAACCTTATGCAGATTTAGGTCACCTTCTCTTTTTCCTGTACAGTGTAAGGACAGTGAAAGAAAAGAAAGGGTTTTTTTGTTTGTTTGTTTGTTTGTTTTCACTACAGATTGGCCTACATGGCACCAGGATTGTAAGCACTACATGGGTTTCACCTTTCTCAAATTGTGAAGAGGGTCCTTGAGGAAAAGCTGTCAGTGCTCATTGGCAGGGCTTTAAGCTAAGCTTGAAGGGGAGAAGGGTAATGGTGAGCCTGCCCATGATAAACTGTGGGATGATATAGCTAGGTTAGATTGACAGGGTACTAGCAGCAGCCCTCAAACTGCTGCCTTGAGATGTGCTAGCAACACTACAGAACTTAAAATCTTATGACAATGGAGCCAGGGACCACTGAGGTAATAGGAGAAAGCAGCAGGGAAACATGAGGGAAATAATTCAAAGGAATTAACAAGTTATCCTTCAAGAAAATGACAGGGCCAGCTGCCCAGCTGAAGTGCCTCTACACCAATGCACTCAGTTTAGGAAACAATCAAGAGGAGTTGGAAGCCACCGTGCTGCTAGAAAATGGTGGATTAAGTGGATTGAGAACAGCCCTGCCAAAAAGAACTTGGTGATACTGGTGGATGGCATCTGGACATGAGCCAGCAAAGTGCCCTCGCAGCCCAGAAAGCCAGCTGTATCCTGGGCTGCATCAAAAGAAGCATGGCCAGCAGGCCAAGGGAGGTGATCCTGCCCCTCTGCTCAGCAGTGTGAGACCTCGATTGGAGCTCTGTGTCCATAAGTTTAACTCCAGAGAGTTAAAGCCAAAAGCTAGAAAAGAGAAGGCCATGTGAAGAACACTTTTCCCACTGCCTCAGAACTGTCTTGCCCACGCATCCCACCTCCCTCCTGTCATGCTGGATGTGAAACCTATATCCTACTGGAGTGATAGAGGAAAGATGAATCCTAATTTCTCTACTTGCCACCACTTCCTGAGACATTCTCTGATTTGGGGCAGATTACATGATTTCTCTATCAGTTTGAGTGATACTTCTTTCAATTCTGGTTTTGTTACCTCCAGCTGAAGGAAGAAAATTAGCCTATATACACGGAAACTATAGAATAATGGTGAAATCTCCGAGGATCTTGGCCACTTTATTAATGTTGTCTGCCTCAACACACAATAAGACCATATGATATATGATTGTGTCGGGGCCCCCA
Source organism: Numida meleagris (assembly GCF_002078875.1). Classification (NCBI taxonomy): domain Eukaryota; kingdom Metazoa; phylum Chordata; class Aves; order Galliformes; family Numididae; genus Numida; species Numida meleagris. The sequence continues at coordinate 2,528,538 of NC_034410.1, read as the reverse complement.
ACATGAGAAGGATTGTTGGAGTGGGCCCAGAGGAGGTCCATGAACATGATCAAAGGGCTGGAGCACCTCCACTATGAGGACAGGCTGAGAGAGCTGGGGATCTTCATCCTGGAGAAGGGAAGGCTTCAGGGAGACCTTACAGCAGCCTTCCAGTACCTGAAGGTGGTCTACAGGAAAGACGAGGAGGGACTTTTTATAATGGCATTTAGAAACAGGATGAGGGGAAAAGGCTTTAAAATGGAAGAAGGTAGATTTAGACTAGATATTAGAAATAAATTCTTTACTGTGAGCGTGGTGAGACACTGGAACAGGTTGCCCAGCAAGGCTGTGGATGTCCCCTCCCTGGAGGTGTTCAAAACCAGGCTGGATGGAGCTTTGAGCAACCTGGTCTAGTGGGAGGTGTCCCTGCCTATAGCAGAGTGGTTGGAACTGGATGATCTTAAAGGTCCCTTCTAACCCAAACCATTCTATGATTCTGTGCTTCTATGATATTGTGTTGTACCCCATTTCTCACATCCCAGATTCATTTCTCACATCCCAGATTCCTTCCTTCCTTCCTTCCTTCCTTCCTTCCTTCCTTCCTTCCTTCCTTCCTTCCTTCCTTCCTTCCTTCCTTCCTTCCTTCCTTC